>NW_009702796.1:0-14094 GCF_000703405.1 Apaloderma vittatum
TTTTTTTTTTCTTTTTTCTTTCTGATCTCAATGATACATGCATATAATCCAACTCCTGCACTGTGCCAAAATCCAAGTTGATGATGATTATAGCTGGCCTTCTGCAATTTCCTGATACAGAACTATTTGATATGTGCACTTCATGAAAACTTCACTTTAAACAGAGACTGATAATTCTTCCTTGCAGACAGAAAGAAATGTTATCAAAATACCTTTTGCTGACAACTTCGGAAAGGGAGTAGGCAGGATTTATTGTGAACTGTTTGTTTATTTTTATTTGGTTTATATATATGTATATATCTATATCTCTCTCTAACTACCGCTGTGTGTGTATATAGGGGAAAAAACAGCAGGTAAGTGTGTAACCAAAATTAGCCTTTTGGAGTGGAGAGTTAAAAACCTCTCAACTATAGGTTAGGATGTTGTATGCCTCCCCCAGGGAAGTGAGCAAGCTCACAGAGATCTGTTTCTTTAAAAGCCTTACCAGAAGTGGGGAGGGAGCCAAGATCCCTGGGTGTCCAGCTGGCTAAAAGTGAGTTGGGTTGTAACTCTGAAGCCTGTTGTAAAGTAGTTGCAGTTCTGCTGCAGCCTGTGCTAACGGAACAGCCGGCTGCTGTGGTCTTGTCCCATCCGACCTCTCCTGGATCATTTCCTTGGGCAAAGCTGGCAGAGAGACCAACTTTTCTTTTTGTTTCTCCCCTGGCCTGTCAGCACTGAGAAACGTTGACTTGTTCTTTCTCCTCTAACTTTCCTTTGCTCTTATATTTGAGATAAGATTCGGCGTGATCTCTGTTAAATTAGCTCAGTTACTTAAAAACAAACAGAAAACTCCCACCAAACAACCCCAAAGACATTCTTTAGGCAGTTTTAGCTTAAAGAATGATTTGACATAAATGTCTTCTAGAGTCTGGATTAACATTAGAAGCAATCAGCCCTTCCCTGACCTCTTTTGCTGTTATGCTAAGGCAACTGTTTCTGAGATGCAGTGTGAATCCTCTCGGAGAAGTGAACAGGGTTAAACCCAACATTTTTGTTAGCCCATCAGTTTACTGCGAGGCTGCACAAATGGCTCTCCTGGCAGTACTGAGAAAGCAGCACCAAGTTGGGAAGCAGCAGCAGCTTCCCCACTGCTCCTTATGGTAACACTGACATTGAAAAAAAAGTCTATCAAATCCTGGCCACAGATCATTTCACAGATCTGTTTTAAAACACTGCACTAGAAACGATTGAGTTGATGCAATTAGTGGGCAGTGTTCTCTGGGAGGAGGATAATGTGACCCTTAACTCCCAAACTGAACATGAAGCAGCTTTTTTTGAACTCCGGCAAACCTACAGGCCTCCCTGACTGGCCCGGTCACACCACCTGCTCTTGCAGAAATAAACACAAAAACTGTCCGTACCTGCGGATTGCTCTTTGCCTATGTGCTTAGGTTATCTTACCTACAGCAAAATCTTCTAGAATAATAATAAAGGATGGTAGTTTCAGTTTGTAATAGCATTTTCATTTTTAAATTAGCTTTACATTGCTTAAATGAGTTATTAAAATAATCTTCCATGTAATTTTTGAGAAACTTGGAAACTTCTTCCAGTGTTACAGATACTTGGGTATCTATAAGACCTGGCATGCATCACTGCCAGGCTTTACGTGCTACAAACAAACGAAAAAGCAAAGCATATTTTGGGTTAACCTGCAGTGATACTTTGTCCTTTGGTAGGTCATCAATGTAACATTTCTTTATATGTGTGCTACAGTTTCTAAATTTTACTGGTTTTCCGCTCTGCCCCCCCGCCCCCACCCGATTTCTTTCTGTAGGAGAGAGACCTACCAGCATCATCTTTATAGACAAAAATTGGGAGCTGCTGCTGAGTTTGTTCTGTGATCACCTCGTGCTGAGGACCAGGTTAGAAATGCATATTTGCTTTATTTGTAAATGTTGAGTTACCTTGATTAAGGTCTAACACTTTTGCTCAAGCTGTTTTAAAGTTTACAGAAACATTTCATGACCAGAGTTTATGGCTGAAATAATATTTGGGCAAAAAATGGTTTTATTTTGAATAGTTAACCTAAATTCTTCAGATGTTTATACAGAATAAAAAAATACTTTATGTTGAAATATGCTATAACCTACTAAACCACTTTGAGTTGCATGTAAAAAAGTAAAGTATTAGTTGCAAAAACTGTAACCAGAGTCAAGCTGTGGAGCTAGTAAAATAATTTGCAGTGCATCTAGAACTGGTTTATGGAGATTTCCTTACTGTGCTACTGTCTTGAGGATCTAAACATCTTTCGTTCGGTGGTTAGCCTGTGGTAGTCAGATGGGAAGTGTTACATCTCTCCAGTTCTATAAGAAAATTAAATTTTGTTTTTCTAAACCCTGGAAAGTTACACTGATAAATAGTCAGTTTATGTAGCTAATTAGTATAATTCAACTTTAATATAGCAAAATATACTTCTCCAAATTATGTACTACTCTGTTGGGTTAGAAACGGGAGTAAATGGTGTAAATAAAATACTAATGAACTAGAAATAACTGTTGCTTTTCATTTGCTAAAGTGAAGTGTAAATAGGAAGAAGATTTGTTATTCAGCATTATTTCTTAAATGTCTATAGGTTGTACATCTCATGAGCTTATGGAAGTTGCTGTAGTTGTAGGAAGACCCGTTTTATGGTTACCAGTTATAGAGACTAAGGGTTTCTCAAAATAAGTGTACAACCATGACTGATTAAAATCATAATTTTAGTAGTTTAAATCTACTTCTCAGCTACTCTTCATCCCTCATTAATGTCACGAAGGATGAATCATTGTGGGTTTCAATGGAGGAGTATCTACCTCAGGGGGGTGAGATGAAACGTAGTTGGCGTGAATTTGTACTCGTGACTGTTTTATTGAAGCCGTTTACCATGTGCTTATATAATTGCTTTAAACTGCAACTTAACCTTTCCATGGAAATCCTACAACTTGATTTGGAATTTATTCTAGTTCAGGACAGAAAAAATATATACACTCCTGTGCAGCTTTTGCCTCTAGTAAAGAAGCTTGGTTTCGATGACTGTCTGAAAAGTGTAACCATTCAATAAACTTCAATAAACTCCTTTTTAATTCATATAGGGCCAAGGTAGCTTTAAGAAAGTAGTTCTTGTTAGCTGAGGCTGCAGTTGTTGAGTTTGCGTCTTCTCCAGAATGGGTCAAGTGAAGCTAATAGTGCCTTGAACTAAGAAAATGGATTTAACAAACAGAGCAAGTGTTAGTGATCCATGTGTCTTAGATACTGTTTGAAATGAGGGAAATTCCATATGTGAATAAAGCGTGAGTTAGGTTATCTTCTCCTCAAACGCTTACTCTTTGTCTGTTAACAGGAAGCTTAAAAATATTGTTTTAAACTTAAACTGAAGTAAAGCCACTCAGTATCTAGCCAGTAAAAATATTAGCAAATTTCAGAAGGAATAATGAGATGACATTCACCTTCAACAGAAAGGCTTTTTTTACTACAAAAAGCAAGTTTATTTTTTTATAAGTCCGAAGTTCTTTTGTAAAATGAACTTTAACGGAATGTTCTTGGATTAGTGTAATATATTAACCCTCCAAACGGACATTATATTTTGGAAATATTATTGGTTGGTGTTGTCTTGCTCTTGTATCACCTGAACAGGCTTTGTTATGTTGTATTAAAACTTGTATAATTAAGATCATAGTTTCTGATGCTTTACTTTGTATCTTCAATTTCACAAAATGAGCCTGTAAAGTTTAGTCACTTCTGCAATCCTTGGAAATGGCTTGATTTGCTGAAAGTAGCTGCTTAAAATTACCAAATAAAACTTTTTAAGGTCTGTTACAGCTGGACAGAACCTTTACTTAGATATCTACAGTGAAATAGTGAATTGCTTTTCAACAACAGAAAGTGAATAAACTGCAGAGAAATAAACATCCATGTAATTTTTTTTTTAGCTGAGCACTCTGACACTTCTTATCCCTGGAGATCATTGTGTCGAAAGTTACATGATAGAAAAGCTTTTATTTATTATTTTTTTTTAAAGTATCGAATTAGTTGCACTGATTGGAATAATCTTACACTACAGCAGTGGCACATGCAACATTGGGAAGGTATTAAATGACTGTACTGTCACTGCTGTTCCAACGATATCCACATTAAATGTTTACTTTACAGTATTTCTTTTAGTATAATGAGTTCATTAAAAAAAGCTTTTGATGCTAATTCGGAGATCCATAATCTGCTCAGTGTCTTTCACATGTAGTTTTGATGGTAACTGACAAGCTGTAAGTTAATTAGCGCAGAACTTACTAATGAGGATGCTAAAATCCTTACTTTCACATTTTTATTGATGCTTTCTGACCAAATTGTAGTAAACTTGATTCTATGTTTAATAAGTTTTAGACACTTCTTAGTGTAGGTGCTTTTCTTAAGCAATAAAAATCCCCTGATTAGTTGAACGAAAGAAAGTTTTGAAAAGTTTGACAAGAGTGCTTGTCTTCAGAAATGGGGATAACCCAAAACCGAAGCAATAAAACAAGGTCTGTTAATTAGCATGGAAGACAGCTTCTTGAATTAATATGTGGTGTTAATTAACAGGAAGTCTGATGTTGTGTTGTAATTACCACCAATATTTTTGACATACTGAGTGACTGAAGGTGAATTATATAGATAGCAATTTAGTAAACACTTCAGAGCTTGGGAACATTTTTCTTTTGTTTCTATTTTTCTAGAAATATGGATAGACTTCTACGACTGGGAGGAGGTGTGCCTGGGCTGGGACAGGTTAGTATGTACCTTGTCAAAATCTTCTCTTGAGTATTTATCGGTTCTGGAATATTCTTTGTGTTATATTTAAAAACAGCATTAAAAAACCCATTGTAATAATAATTTCTACCTCTGAAGATGGTATACGAAAATATATGAAGATAGTATATCTGCAGATGGGGCTGGACTAGATGATCTTTTGAGGTCTCTCCCAACCCCGAACATTCTGTGATTCTGTGATATAAATGTACGCAAATCGTTGTCACAGCCTGGCTCGTGTTTTGATTCTTTTTTTTTTGGTCATTATGAACTCTTGTGTTGACGCTGAGTTTACAGAATGCTTATAAACCTTTTATTTGGTGTCTGAAGATCTTGAAGTTTTGATTAAAAAGCGTTGGAAACACAGACTGAATTAAAAAATCGATTTCCGCTAACATGGATTGTCAGAACATGAAGTTTGTTCTCAATGGCTGAGCTTACTCACTCCTTCATAACTTACACGTTTCAGTCCTGGGATCGCGTTGTGATGGGCATCATAAGGTACTGAAGCATATGGAAATTTCAGGAGGTAATTTGAGTGGAATTTATCACTTGCAAGTAGTTGTAGCCGCCTATATGTGTGTTTCATTGTGTCTAATCTGTTGTCCTGACTTGCGTAACTCTGCTTACAGAAGGCGGCCGCCCTGCCAGCTCTCCTGCTCCGGTGGGAGCCCTGCCCACGCTGCCTGGCCTCTCCTGCCCTAGGAGCAAGTCCTAACACTTTTTCCCTTGGCCAACTGGTGTAGCCAGCAGCCTTCAGAAATGAAACCAAGCAGATCCTATTACGTTGTGCTGATTACTGTGGACGTGGGGGGCGGAGAGGGGAGGAACTTTGTCTGAGGCTTGTAGGAAGAATTATTTCCTTAAGGAAAGGGCTCCAGTGTAATTTCCTTCCTTTTGGCAGGCTGCAGTAGCTGGCCTTTCTCTGCTTTCCTCATCTGCCTCCAGGGCTGCATTCTGAATTGAGAATCCAGACTCTGGTTCTTCTGGAGGAATCGGTTCTGTTTGTCTTAGATTTCATGATGTGTGTGTGAATTTGCTTCTGGAATGAATGAAATCACTAAACCCCGTGTCGTTTGTGTGTAGTGTGCTTGTGTCCAGTATAACTAGGAAAGAAGTAGTCTAATACTGAAGCATTTGGTGAAATATTCTAAGATGATTACAGCCTCTAGGTGTTTTGCCAAATAAGCTGTAACTTTTGGTGCATTATTTTTTTCCTTTTTATAGCTAAAATTCTATTCACGCTCTCTTAGTGAATCTTCAAGCAGCCCTCAGTTATTTTTAGTTTCACTTTCTTAAACAGTTATTTCTCTTGTTCCTCTGAGCTGCCAGCCTGCTTCATGACTCTTCATTTTTTTTAACATCTGTGCAGTCTAATCACTCAAGCTTTCACTTCTTTATCCTCTCTGAACTTGATGCATATCAAAGCTGTTTTTCAAATTTATAGTTAACTCTCTGTTGCTTTCTGAATTTCTCAGCTTTAAGGCTTGCTACAAAATTGTGGCAGACAATAGAACATAACATTTCAGAAGGAGCTTGCTGAACTCCTGGCAGCTCTGGCCTGCAAAACTGCACTGTACTTATTTAAATATGGAAATATCTCTTAAATAAATTGGTAAGTATGTGTTGGATTAAAAAAAAAAGAAAAAAAGAAACAACCCCAACCCCCTGAATTGTTCTTTATGCAAGTTGCTGCTTGCACTAGATATCTTGACTACTTTTGTAGTCTTTTGGTTTATTGAGTCAGTGGGAAGGCTTTTCAAAAGAATAATTATATGTCCTTAAAATACAGTGTTTCAATGGAGTTTCAAAGATCACTTCTGCATACTGATTGTTAATTGAGAATGAGAGAGAATCCAGAGTGAATCAGGTGGCTTTGAGGTGGAAGAGAGACAACAGGTATTTCTTGGGCTTACTTTGTCCTGCTAGAAAGTAAACAAAGTTGTTATCATTCTTTTGCACTAGAGTGTGTTAAACAACTGTGCAAAGCTTTGTGTTTTTCTTACTGCTGTGTCACAGTTCTGTCTTTGAAGGTTTTGCTTTTAAGGTTGAACATATTGAAAACATCTGAGTCATCTTTGTTAACTTAAGAATCATTTGTATGTAGTCTCGTAGAAAAAGAGAAGAGTTTTGAAAGTAATTTTATAACACAGCTTGGGGATTTTTAATATTTTTTTTCTGGCAGTTAAGGGGTTTGCTTGACAAGAGGACTGCATCACATACAGTCTGTTAACAGTTCATTTGATTTGCTAATGCTCAATTAACAGCAGCTGTGTGGTCAGCACAGTTACTGTTTGATCTCTGCCAAGGAATTCTTACTCATTGACTTGCCTTAACTTCTTCAACAGCGGTTACACAGCTCCTTCCCCTTGGTAGAACCACCTCTTCCGATGTCCTGTCTGAGGTTTTGGGTTGTGGGGTGTTGGTGTGTGTTTTGTTTTGTTGTGTTTTTTGGTTTGTTTTTGTCATGTTCAAACTCAAATGTGTTGTCTCGAGTGCTCTTTGGATTCGTACTTTTACAACTTCCTTTTCAAGTCTTTTGGTATCTTCTGTTACACTTAAACAGTTTTAAGCAGATGCATCGTTTTTTCTTAATAGTTGCTCCTTCAGCGTGCTATTGAGCGGGCGATTTGCCTTCCACATTGAATTGTCCAGAGGTGGTCGATGCTGAATTCTATGAACCCTCAGCCCATTTTCATACGACTAATAAATCTTTAAGAAGTAATGTTAAAGTGATTTTTCAACAATAAATTTTCTTTCGGATGACTTGTGCCTTTAGAAATCTTGAGCCATTTCTTCTCTTTTAGTCTTAGATGACCGAGAGTCTGTCTTCGTGGAGCAGCAAGTGGACAAGAGAGGAGGAGAGAGAAAATATGTGATTTTGGGATCACATAAGTGATCCACAGTATTTTCTGGCAGTGAATGTGGTCATAACCTTGCTCTTTGTATGAGAGGGTACCTGTGTTTAGTTTTGAACTTGATACTGTAAGTAAGGCCTCCTTTGCAGCACTGCTTCATGCAGCTCTTGTTTGTGTCTTACGTGCCTGGTACTGTAGACATTTGAATTTCTGTTCTCATGGTACCCACATAAGAAAAGTGAGTGATTGAGAAAGGTGTTTTTTTTTTTTTTTTTTTTTTTATAAAGATCTGAGGGAACGGTTAAAGTTTGAAGTGTTATGACATCCCGAACAAAATGCTTATTACTTTAATTTGCCTTGTGTAGTTCATGAGAGTTCAGATTTTGGCAATGCCCTTGTATTCCTTCTCTTGTATGGTCTCCTCTCTTCACCCTCCTGCCCCTTGTCATCTTTGGTTTCTTGAGTTATTGTCTTCCCTTTCCTTGTTCATTCTTTTTCATTGACTCCCCTGGAATACTGCCTACCACAGAATTTCACTAGTGATTTAATACTTCACTTTGCATTGTACGTTTGCTGCAGAGAAACTAACAGGCTTTGTGGGG
Source organism: Apaloderma vittatum (assembly GCF_000703405.1). Lineage (NCBI taxonomy): Eukaryota > Metazoa > Chordata > Aves > Trogoniformes > Trogonidae > Apaloderma > Apaloderma vittatum. Next base: position 8,258 of record NW_009702796.1, read on the forward strand.
TACATAAAAGCATTCTACTTATGTAGCAGGCAGGAATTTGGAGGAACACTCCTCTTCATTTTGTATGCTGAACTATTGTTTCCTAGTGAAATCAGTTCCACATATGCCTGTACTAGGCAATCCTACTGAGTACCATTTCCGAATGAGCAAATTAAGTGCGTTTTTAGCAGAGCTCTCTCATCAACACTTTCAGAACAATAATTCAAGCTATACGAGTTCTTGTCCGTACTGACACATCCTGTCCATATTTCTGAATCCAGATGTGACAGTAAAACAATGAATGACACTTCAAAAAAAATGCTGTTGAAATAATTTTTCATTACTTAATGGATTTTTGAAAATTTTAATTTACACTGCTCTATTGGTGCAGACAACTGTTCTAGTGCAATAAATGGAAAATAAAACTGATTCTGTATTTCTCAATTAACATACTTGATGGCAGGAGGGAAGGGGAAAAATCCAAATGATAAGGGAGGGAGAGACAGAGAAGTGACCTGTGTCTTGTAAGGAGTGTTTACACCTTGACTTGGAATATAGGAAATAGAAATGCAGATAGCTATTTTATTTGAATAATGGACTTGCCAATTAACCATCAAGTGCTTCCATCTGTGAAATAGTTGATCAGATGGGTTAGCTGGGATGTTTCCAGATTAGGGCATTGTAAATGGCACTTGAAAACTGTCACTTTGATTATGAGGTTTCAAGCATTGCACTGCTTGATGCTGTGGAACCTTTTTGCCTCATATTATCATGGTTTTTTAGAACATGCTGATCTCATTTTGTAAATCTATGGCACCGTGGGAACTTGGGAGACCTGCCACTGATCTAAAGTTCTGTTTCATCTGCTGATCTAGCCAGGATGGTTATTAGAAAAGAGCACTACTGGCTCAGTATTCTCTGGGGCTTCAGAATAAGAGTTGGGAATCTCGCAGACATAGAAGGGTCAGGCCTAGTGTAAATCATTCCCAGTTAACAATTAAGTGCAAGTTTTCTTGAGTTAATTCATTAAGTGGATGTGTCTCTTGAAGTAAATGGTGTGTTCTAGCTGATTAATCTGCATCATAGGATTCCCTATATAGAAAAACAAAACAAACCACCGCAAAAAAAACCTTGAAACCAAAACAAACCCCCATCACTTCTTTCTACAAAAACCCAACCAAAAGAAAACCGAACACCTTAACATCTTATTGAAAATTATTTTCATTAATTGATTCTTGAAACAGGCTGAGTTTTAGCTTGAAGGGTGCAAATGTGTTATCTTTAATGTAATGAAGTGCTTTTTTCCTTTGGAAAGCTGTTTTGGAGTCTCGGTCTCCGTTGCACCTGCGTGATTTTTTCCTTCCCGTGTCTCCTGGGTGGATGTGCTTCATGGGGTTTGAATTGTGGTGATACACTATTGTCTGCTTCTCGCACATACTCGAAGCTTTGGATGCTCCTTTTGAGAGTGCTCTGCCAGGGGAATAAATCTGAATTATAGCTCTTAAAATTGTGCTTCATTTCTGTGCCATTGCTCCTGAGACATTTCCCAGCAAAACTCTCAAGTACTACGAATGTTATTGTTTCTAGAATTCCTGTATACCTCCCAGTAGATGAGGTGGTATATGATTTGGTTGGGTTATTCCAGGTCTACTGTTTTTCCCCAGAAGCTATCAACCCATTTAAGGAGTAGAAAAATTTTCTCAAGTGGTAAACATTTTTCATCCGTTAGAAACATCCAACATCAACTCCTATAAAAAGTTCCAAAGGTGTACTTGATTGCCTGTGTTATCTCTTGTAGAAGTCTTAGTGCCAGTTTGTATAACCAAAATATACAGATTTGTTTTAAGGAGGAAGAAAAAATGCCTTGGACTCTACTGCACTGTTTTATCCCCATTGACTGAGTATTTTACTGCATTGGGCAGTGTTTTCATTACAGGGCTCTTCCACCAAAAGCTTTATATCAAATTTAGGGTACCAGTGTGGCCTGGCACTGCTTGTGCTGGAGATGATGAGAGCTCCCTGTAGACTTATTTGAAAGGGGGTTTCTTGGGGATTGCTAAAGGCTGCGTATGTTTTTTCTACATTTTAAACATGTTTGAGTGATTGGAATGTAATTTGTATCCAAAAGTGCTAATGGGAGAGGGAGAGAGGAACGTGCTAGAATTGGTTCAGGAACAGTCCCGTGTTTGTACTTACAACACAGGGTGTACTTGGTGTTCTAAGAGTTGCATTAAAGTATGATGGGCTGCACAAGAGTCATACCTTACAAACATAAAAATAAAAATAACAAAGCTGGGGGGTTGTGCCTGAGCATTATCAGTCTCTAATCCACTATCTTCCTATAAACTCTGGAGACCGTTTTTAGCTGCCTCCTCTTTGGCCTCAGATCTTAAACTTCCTTATTTCTAATAATTAGGCAATTAGCTTCTCTCTCCTCAATTTAATTGCCAGTGTAGTCCAGCCGACTTTCCCCAGAAGAGACAAAGGAGCTTGGACAAGGAAATGAGTGTAGCCATAATGAGAAAGAACGGGGTGGGGGAAACTGCATCAGAGCAGGCATCTTTGTGCCTTTTGCATTACACCTGTTCTCTTGTAATGTTCCTTTCTGTAAGCAGGAAACAGCCCTCTTGCAGTGATCAGTGTAATTTATTTCTCTTAGAAATTGTTTCCTTCTGAAATCCCATGCTATTGAATATTCAGTTGCAATGCTACAATGTAGCACCTTTGAACAAGGGCTTCTGATTTTTTTCATGCTGTCTACAAGAGTCTTTGTTTTTTCCTGAAAGTTTGAAGTGTTCTTCTTGCAGCGTACCTTCCCTTTTTTTTTTTACACATCTTGGTGAATTTGTAGATTGTATGAGGTAAAGAAAGGAAATGCTAGAACCTCTTTTTTTTTTTTTTTATCTCCCCTTTCTTTAACTAAAATTCTGGCCAGGTTCTCCGTAGAGTGCCCCAGTGAACCAGAGATTATTTTTGTTTGAAGTTCTGCCTAATTAAAAAAACCCAACCAACCAAAACCCAACCAAACCAACCCACCCCAAAGAAACGTCAAAGGTTAAGTAGTAAAGTTTTGGCTGGGCACTGAAGAGATGTTTGCACGTTGGTGATCCCAATCCATTTAACCAACTGCTCAAAGCTCTACAAAGTTACGTGTTTATTTTGAAGGTCTTTCAAGAGGAGAGGAGATGGAAAATGTTATACATTCCAAGTCTATCTCTGTTGCTGTGTATGGAGTTCTGTTATAAATGTGAACCTGGATAAACTTCTTCTAGGAAATAGGATTTTGTAAAAAGTATTGATTCAGGTTTTTTATCTAGCTTGTTAAGTTGTGGGGGTTTTTTTCAGATATTTTTAATTTAAAGTAGTTAAGTTTAAATTATTTTATAATTTAAAGTAGTAATTGATGCCGTAATATTTCCCTAGTACCTCTACTCCATTTTGGAGTCTATGAGACTAAACATATTACTACAATTTTTATTTCATCTGACATATGGTGTAACAAGACAATGTGATCCTTTCAGAAATCTAGGCTGTTTGAGACTTATGGTATTTTCTGGTCTGTTATGTATGCTTGATTATAATTGGTATAAAAACGGGTCTAAACACACAAACTGTTTAGACATAATGCTAGCTTCAAAATATAATCCTGTTGATGTGGAACTAACTGTAAAATTGTTGTGTATGCTAGCTTGAAAATTGCAATAAAATTTCAAATTGCTACTAATTAGTGTGTGATTCACAGTGCAAAGTAATAGATTTTTCCCCTTTGTATGAACTCTATTTTTTCTTTTTTTTTTTTTTATTTTTTAACATACTGGATCATCTTTTCGTCATGACTGATCGTGTTAACTTTCCACACTGTGGAAAACGCAATACATGGCTTCTACTGCTGGTCGTGACAAGGTTGCTAGAACCATTGAGATCCAAGCACATGACTTGCTCCCTTCACCGCTTCTACTGGTGGAACACGAGTTGGTATTTTCTGTAAGAGTGTTGTCTCAGGACGGGGAGAATTGCTCCACAGTCATTATTTCGTTGAGGTTTTTAGCCTTAGCGATGTGTACAAAGCGCTACGCTCATCTAAGAAATCTTTTGTGCTTTATGGCAGTGTATCGCCAGGTTATCCCGCTTACTGACAAAGGGTAAGCAGAGGAGAGCAGGGGTACTCCAGTGAACTGTTCAGGTCTTTTTATTGTCACTGATACCTCTGCCTCCTCTGCGCGCTCGCTGAAGTTTGTGTCCTCTCTGCAGGTAGTGTTCGATAACGTGGGGTTTTTTCCCCTCTCGCCAGGCTGTACGCCCACCGTTGGAATTACCTCCACAAAGTGGTAGTTTTTAAGCTCGCCAAGTGCCTGCTCTTTCCACGCATCCTTTAATATGATAAATTATTATTTTACAATGATTGTCCTTGCATGTGTACCTAGCTGCCCTTCTCCACCCCCCCACCTATATAATAAATGTCATGGTTATCTGAAACGCTTGTTTTGGAGGAGATAGAGAAGGGAAGGGAAGAAAAAGAGGAGGGGGTGAATACTGCTTTAAATTCAAAAACAGTGCAACGTTTTTTTCTCTCTCTCTCCTTTTTTTAGTTAATCTTTCTCAATTGTATTTAGATATAACAGCTGAAAATATGTACTGAAAGGGTTAAGCCGGCATGAAAGAATTCATTTCCACTTTAATGACCCAGCCTTGCTGGGTTAGGACGATGGGGAACATGCTTCTGACTTGTACTCCTATTGCCAATTAACACCTCCTATAACAGGTTGCCTCAGCTAGTCATTGAAGCAGAGGCAGTAGAAATAGTTTACATGCAGCTTGTTTTTCACACTAGTTGTTTAATACTCACAAAATTAAACTATTAAAAGGTTCTTTCTTACCGTACTGGGAAAGAAATAAACACTACAGCAGTGTGTTTGCTTGGGTGTCCCATGTTCGGATTTACAATTGCAAAAATTAATAAAGTAATGATAATTGTAGCAATTCTTATGTTTTACACAGAAATGCATTGTTCCGAGATTTGCTCTACAGCCCTTCAGTTCACTGCCTTTCTATATTACAGTTGCCCCTGCAAGACTGAGTTTCTTTGTTGAAGCAGATATGATGTATTTCAAAATCATCTTCTGTGCTATTAGTGTGACACCACAGCACTGTTTAAGCGTCTCCATTTGTGAAATATTTCTCAGTTGCTCGTGTGATTAATCGAGTCCACTTTCTTTACCTATTTAAATAAATGTAAAATAGCACAAATAAAGAGCAGTGCTCTAAAATGACACTTTAGTTCACATTTAATCAGCAGGTATTTTAATAACACAATAAAATTGGCTAAATAATTGATACTAGTTCACACTAAGAGAAAGGTGGAGTAAAATACCTAAAAGTGTTAACAAATTTGCTAAAAGGCCTGAGCAGCTAACACTTCAAGGCGTTAGTTTTTATCCTGTTAGAATGGCAAATGCCTTTAACACTTCGTCAACAAGGGCTGCCCAAGTAAAGGGCTGCTTTTTATATTGGATCATCTCTAACTGTTTGAAACAAAAATCAGCGTAATTTAATATTACAATGGAATCTTCTGTTCGTAACTTGAATGTTATCTTACTGAAAAAATTGAGCAAAAATTACATAGTCTTAATAGTGGCAACTTATTCATCAGTTATTCCTGGAATTTGGATTCTGCCATTCTAAACAAAAGCAAAACCAGAGTTTGGTTGGGTTTTATGAGATGGTTGGCCCTCAGGCAGCTCATTTCAGTGACTGACAGCATGTGTAGTTAATTCAGAAGCAGCATCCATTAGAACAATAATAGCGTATTTTAGAACATTTTAAAACTTTATTAATTACTGTATCTAGCATATGCAGGA
>NW_009702797.1:0-2279 GCF_000703405.1 Apaloderma vittatum
GGCCCCCGGCACCTGCCCTGGCAGAGCCGGCACCGCGGCCGAATGCAGCCTTCCCGGCTGCCTGCGGGACCGAAGTCCACCGGGACAAATGTGAGACTGAGGGCCTGGGAACAAAGCGGCCTTTCACGGCAGTGGCTTGGCCAAAGACACCGGGGAATATTTCTGTCCAAGGGCTTCCAAACGGTGCCTAGCTTTGATCCTGGGCACAGGGCGGGTTGTTGCGGTTATTTCTTTCCTTCCCAGAATTGCCTTTACTTTTTTTCTTTTGACTTCAAGGCATAATTTTTGTGTTTATAATTTCTAGAAGAAATTTCTTGCTGCTCTGGGAAGGAAGCCTCTTGCTGGGAGCCAGGGGCGGGCAACACACAGCCCCTTCACCTGTCAAGGCTTTCCTTTGCGGAGCAAGGATTCAGCTGCCTTTTCTGCTGGGGATTTTGGGTGCACTGTCACAGTGGGTGGCTCCCACAGCCTCTCTGAGGACATGGCACCCCTCCTTTGCACCCAAGGGTCCTGCCAGGAGAGAGGAAACAGGGCTGAAATGTGTGTGTCCCACGAACAGGAGGGGTTTTCCTGGGTGCTGAATGGGGATTCTCATACAAACAGAAACCCTCGCGCCACTGGATGCACGGACAGTGCTGGCCTGACCCTGGCAGCTGGAGAGTTTCTTGGGGAAGAGGGAAAATGGAGCCTTCATCCAGCTGCAAAACAGCTGGATGGGCTGCCCGTGCCTCCCCGCACCACAGCCTGATCCAGCAGCACAGGGCAGGCAGGGCTGCTCCACCACCCTGTCCTTGCATTTAAAGGCAACATCCCTGGGAGAGAGTTTCCTTTCTCTCTCTTCCTGGTGGACAGGGACATGGTGGGGGAGAACAAGAGGGCCTCTTGATATCTTTATCTTTTTTTTAATAGCAAAATAGGGAAAGCTGCATGGTCTCCCCACCTCAGGAAGCCTCCCCCACTGCCGTGGGAACACGTATCCCCAAGCAGCCCTGCAGGTAAACCCAACAGCACAGGCAAGGTTAAGGAGCACCCTAATTAGCGACAGCTCCAAAATTAATGAGCTGGCTCCAGCACCTGCATCAACTTCTCTAATGACAGCCAAGGGCAGGAAGAAGCAACAGGAGCCCATTTGCTTTTACAATCAGTGGTGAGCAGCCAAGCAGGGAAGCGGCCTGGGGTGGAACAGCAGCAAAGCCAGGGCTGGAAACCATTAAAAGCCCATTTTAATCTTCTCTTTTTCAACTTCAGCAAAGAAGCCGTGGCCATCAGAAGATGAGAGGATGGGGATGGGGAGGAAATTGGCTTTTAACACTACTCTGTTTGCAGAAGCTGCCCGTGCTCTGCTTCTGCCTGTTTTTCTTGAGGATTGATTGAAACTGTGAAAACCTCCTCGGTGGAGCCAGTGTTGCGATGAGCAGGAATCAGAGGTGGCAGCGCTGGCTCTGGTGAGGTCCTGCTTCAGATGTCAGCCTGAAAAAGCCAAAAATCGCAGCCGAGGATCAGGGAAAGGTGCAGCCCTGACACCGGGGCTGGGAAGGGACAGGATCGGCTGATGGAGGAGCACGGGATGAAGCTGCTGCAGCAGCTGAGCTCTGGGTTTGCACCAGGACAACACTGCCGGTGGATGGTAATCCCTGGAAGCTGCTTCCTCATGGGAATGCCGCTCCTGCAATTTTTATTCATGAACTCCTATGGCAATCCATCTTTTCAGGGTGCTGGATCCATCCTTTCCCTGCTGGAAGGAAAGGCAGAACCTGAGACCCTACTCCATCCCCCAGCCCCACTCCCTGCAAAGCCTCCACGCTGGTCTTCAAGGTATCTGAGCAGTGGCAGGCACTGAGCAGGAAGCACCAACCGCTCAGAAAAGGGTCAATCATGGTACTCGTCTCCCGGGAAGGGCTGGGGATTTGCAGCCGGCAGCATCCCTGTGCTCATTTTGATGCTTCCCGCTCCTGTGCAGAAAAATCCAAGCAACACACTTTCTCAACACGCAGGGTGTTCCCATGGAGGCAAGCAGGGGAAAAGGACTACATGAAGTTTTGCATTCCAGCTGGAAAACTGTCTGCTTGACAAAGCAGTTCCTGCAGAGCCATGCAGCCACCCCTGTGCCGTCCAGTCCCAGCCCAGCTTTCATTCTGCCATGGGTGAACGAGCCCCTCACCATGGGCCAAACCCCAGGACAATGCTCCGGGGTGCTGTGCATCCCAACAAGAGCCCTGACAAACATCTGCAGCAGATGTGGGCTGTCATAATCCAGCCGTGGGGAGGCCACGAGCTCA
>NW_009702797.1:2300-7621 GCF_000703405.1 Apaloderma vittatum
GGATGGTGCAGAAAAGAACCAGCTTAGAGGGTTGGGTCCTAGCTCTGTCCCAGAAACAGGGCTCAGGCTGGGAGATTAAAGGCAGTGAGCCAGGCTCATTTAAGAGGGACCCCAGCCTTCTGCTGCTGGTGACCTGGGAAGGCAGCACCTTTCCCAGAAACCTTCTCCTCCAGGATTAACAGGGCTTGCCAGAGCAAAGCCCAGGCTTATTCCCAGCTCGGCGAGATCTGTCCTCACTGGCAACGGGGGTGGGGCAACTGGGTCAGACACTCTGAAGGATCCCAAGGGAAACCCCTGTGGGATGCTGCTCCCACACTGGGCTGCTTGCAGAGCCTCCCTGGAGACAGCTTTGATGGGGAGGGCGCAGAATCCAGCCTTTTAGTAAAGACCAGAGAGAAGTTTGCAGCCACAAAGTCCATGGGTTTATCCCATCCTTCCCTGCATCCCTCCCTCCTGCCATCCAGTGCTCTTGCAAAGAGGCAAAATAGGTATTTGTATATCATGTGTATGTATATGTATCAGAAATTCAAGATAAAGAAAAAAACAGCTGCCAGACCTGTGGTCCAACTCTGGCTTCCAGCAAACTGCCCCACTGAAGGACCACAGAGCCCATTAAAGCTGCAACAGGTTAAATACTGCCTGACTTGCTGCCCCAGGGGAGCACCAGAGAGAGCAGGGGATGCTCCCAGGTGGGGTCTGGTAGAGAAGGTCCTCTCCCAGCCCAGTCCTACGGAGTTCAGTGACAGCCCCATGCACAGCAGCTCCCAGAGTAGTGGCTTGGCAGAGGAATCCAACTGCTGGAGAGGTTTCCAGCCAGCCCCAGCCTGGGGAAACCAGCAGCATTCCAGACCAGAGAGTGGAAGGGCAGGAAGGATGAGCTGCACATGTAAATGTGGCAGCTTGTGGGTGCTCCAGTCCCGGGGCATCGCCATCCCCAGCACCTCATTCTCATCTATCCCATCCCAGGGTGAGGAGGACTGACTGTTCCTGCCTCACCTCTGACCCCCTGCGCATCAGTTTAACCCGCACGTCACATCATGCATCCCTCCCACTCCGGGCATCCCCAGCAGCAGCCATCACGCCCAGGCCCCGGGTGTGTGGGGACAGTGCGAATAAATCGGGCGGCAGCGAGGATGCTCCTGCGGCCAGAGCTTGGGGAGGCTGTTCGGGAGAGCCCTCTGACACGGGCACGGCTTAGCGGGATTAGTGAGCAGACGGACGTGACTGTGAGGCGGTCACCCGGTGCTAATTAAGGAAGGGATATGTTTAGGCACCAGGTTATCCCTGCGTTTCACTTGGTTTTAGTTCCCAGGCTGCCATGCCGGGTGGCACATGGGGAAGGGCAGGGCCACAGGGCAGGATGGATCCATCCTCAGGCAGTGCTCCCCATCAAGGGCTGGAGGCGTGGGGGGGACTGTAGCCCTGTGTCCTGTCCAGATCTGAGCTCCCATAGGAAAGAAACCTCTAGCTCCACTGGCACTAAAGGAGGAGGAAGCATTTTTATTATTTTTTTTTTTAGCCCAGAAAGGAAGAAAAATGGATTTCAGGGAGTGACAGGAGAATCCCTGCCCAAGCCCTGTCCTGAGTCCACCCACAAGCATCTGCCCTGACCCTCGCTCAGGTTGAAAATATCCCTTTTTTGGCATCACCCAGCACAAAGTGCTCCTTGTGCAGGGTGGAGGCAGCTACCCCATCCCTTGGTGACTTGTACCTCTGCAGTGACAGTGGCCTGGCAGCAACGCTACCAGTCCCCGTCCCTTCCCTTGTCCCCCTGCTGCCCCTCAGTACAGCAGGACCATGTCCCCCAGACGTGAGTGAGCCCCCTGAGAAGGAGCAGCTAAGACAGGGCCCAGCACTCCCTGCAGCCCTTGTGCCCCTCAGGCCAGAATGGCCGGGTGCTCCCTCTCACGTCCCCTTTTGCTACATTCTCACAAGGATTCTGGGATTTGATTTTTGGGGGGGAGGAGGATGTGAGGTTTTTTCCTTTTCCAAAATGAATTATTGATCAGGCCACTGCTAAGCTTTTCCCCCACTGCTGGGTGGGGGAGTAAATCAAAATACCAGCATAATTAATGACACGGGGAGTTGAAACCCATCCGAAAGCTGAGCTGCTCTGGCTGGCCTGGGAGGAGCTTCCCAGCAGTGGGGACGTTGCACCTGGGATGACTTTTGCAGGAAAATATTTTTGGGGACAGGCAGCAAACACAAAATAAAGAGGTTCTGGTGAGTGAGCATCTCCCTCCCCCTCCAAAGGGCCATGTGCAGGCTGACGCTGGCAGTTGTGCCGGTGCATTTCCCGTCAGATCCCAGCCCCGTCCTCCCAGGGTCAGCCCTTGATAAACCTGGGAAGTGGTGTCTGTTTTGGAGCAGCACCCCCGAAATGCAGCTGCAGTCCCTGCCATGAGCCAAGCACAAGGACTAAGATGTCTCCATGTCCCCAGGGCTCATCACCAGCTCCAAGCCTCGCTGCTGCCATGAGGTTCCCGGCCACCACGGAGCTGAGCAGCATCCAGGGGTGGCCCATCAGGTGAAGCCTCTCCCCAAGTAGCAAGGCTGGGTGGGTGGTACTATCACTCAATCAATTTCAAATGGGAAAAACACCCCCAATTCGATTATTTACATCCCTTGACTCAAGGAGCAGGTGCCCGAGGAGAGTGGCCGGGCCCCAACGGGGCTGTGGGCTCCCATCGCCTGGGCCAGGGCTTGTGCTGGTTCCCTGCTGCCCGTCAGAATTAGCCAACGCGTTTGAGCGGGTTTTACGATAATCATCAAATAACTGTTTCATTGACAGCACGTCAGGCTGAGAAGACTAACCAAGCCCTCGTTTGCTGATTGCTAATTAACTTAACATTCCTAATCCCTCATTAACAACTATGAAGTAAGCTCTGAAATATGAGGTCAGCCCTAATCGGCATTTAAAATATAAAGCCCAGTGGCACGTGAGGCAGGTGGGAGAGGGGGGACAGCTGAGGCCAGCCTTGAGGGCTTCCGTGGTTGTGGGGGACAAGGCTACGCAGGGCAGAGCCAGAGGTGAAGGGTTAAACCCGACGGGGCCACATACACCTGCTCATCATCCCAAACCTCAGCTCCCCCCATCCAACCCTCAGTGCGCATCCTGGCTCCAGGCACAGGCAGTGGCATTTGGGGTGACAGCACGAGATGCCTCAGGTCCCTCTCAAGTCCCAGTTCGTGCTGTGTGGGGCTGGGCCTCACCCCCCGGGGGTCACAGCATCCCTCTGCCACACTGAAAACTCCCACTTTGTCCTCTGCAACCAGGTTTTCCTTTTCCCTGCTGGAAAGCCCCAGACAGGCCATTCCAAAGAAAGGGACCCTCAGGTCCCCTGGGACAGGCAGCAGGAGGGACAGAGGAGCAATCAGCCACCCACCATAAATACTGTCAGCAATTAGCATCAAAAAGGGGCTTTCCGAAGGGGAGGGGGGTGACGGGTTTTAATGGGACTCTGCCTGGGCTCTTGCGCACGCTCTGGTCCCGGGGGAAGGAGTCAAATCTCAGCGTCAGCAGCAGCGAGCGGTGCCGAAGCGCGCTGAGCTGCCCCCACGCATGTCGTCATCCAGGAGGAAAACGGCCTTTTTTGTTGCAGCTTAATCCCCTGGGAGAATAAACTGCTGTGGACTAGGAGCAATTCATTTCTGACTGGGGGAGCCGTTACAGGAAGACTGCAGGCTTTAAACTTAACCCTGATTAAACTTCAGCTAGGAAGTCTTAAAACAAGAGAAAACCCTGGATGTTGCCATGAAGATGTCATCTGAAAAGCCCCTGTTGCCACATCCCTGCTTGTCTCCAAGAAGCGGGATCGTGCTGCCCCTCTCCACGTGGGCAGGACTATCGCTCTTATGAACCAACGTCAGCAATGACGACCAGCGGCGCGGCGAGAGGCTGCCGGCAGAGGCACTGCAAATCTCCCGTGGACTGGGCTCTGCTTCGCCCACGGTTTCTGCTTGGCAGCTTCTTTGGAGCACGGAGACGCGGGATATTTTGAGCATCCTCGGCAGCAGCAAATGAGGCCGAGTCCAATCCCCCAGGCATCAGCATCTCCCCAGCTCTGTATTTCCAAGGACAGGAATAAGACTTTGAAAGCTTTTCCAAGTGGAAAGGGCTCACCTGCACGTCAAAAGCAAAGGGCTGTTTCTGGAAAGGTTTTGGGTCATGTATTATCAAGACAACCTGACTAACTGGGTGCACACGAGGGCTACGTAGCTCCTGCTCCCTCTTGCCCTTTGGCAAATCCAAGCCGATGGCGTATCTGTGCCACTGCCCCTTGGATCTTATTGTGCACGCAATTCACACCCCATCAGCTACTGTGGTCACTGTGGTCAGTCCCATCCTCCCTTTGTCTTGCTGGTTTCTTCTGTTGTTCATCTAAACTTCACGTTTTACATGTTTTTACCCCTTCAGTAAGGACTGGCCATTAGGACCCTGCAATAGCAGGAGCACAGGACACTGCAGACTTAAGGGACTCTTGGTAGAGGATGGTAAATTCTGGGCTTGAGTTTCAGAGTGGAAAGATTTGGCTTATCCGTGTATCTGGCCCACGGAGCAGAAAATCCCCAAGAGCCTGGCAGATTTATTCCCACAGCCCTGACACCCAGACTCTCTGCAGGCTATTTTCTGCCCCACCAAGCAGCCGGTTGAGCCTGAGCACTGAGGCACAGGCACGCTTGGCACTGCAGGGATCGCAAACAAGACACACACACGAGTTTGAATTTATGTAAAAAAAAAAAAAAAAATTATTTATTTTCGGAGGAGGATCTGAACATCGACATGCAGGTACAACATGAATAAAAATTATTGCACCGCTATTATGTGGCAATTGTTCAAGTTTCTAAAAACACAGAAATTCCACACGTTCTCTTATCTAGCTAAGTGCTGAGTGACGCAGCTCGGCGGAGCCCAGCTCAGGAGATGCTCTCACAGCCGCCTGGATATGGTAATCGAACACAACGTAAACACACACTTCTGTCAAATCTTCTACTAGAAGTACAGAATTATCCTTCACATCCAGTAAGAGAAAACCAGAGAAAGACTTTATCCTCCCCTCTTTGGGAAAAAAAAAAAAATAAAATAATTAAAATACTCCAAATCACACCTTAATGCAAGTGTGTTAACCAAAACCACTGGTCACTCCTACCCCTTCCCCAGCAAGCGCTCTTTAGTATATTAGCAGCCAAAGGCCTCTGACATTCGGACCCAGGAGTGGCCGTTACAATGCTAAAGTCTAATATTTACAATAAATATCATCCATTTCTCTTAGTTTGCAACAGTAAGAGACAAAGGGGAAAATAACACTGAAGCGAGGCAC
>NW_009702797.1:7652-36509 GCF_000703405.1 Apaloderma vittatum
GCCGGCTGGATGCAGGAGCAGAGAGGAGGGGAGGAGGCTGGAACCAGCTTTGACACCCTCACTCCAAGAGGGATGAGGAGCAGGAGACACATCCAGGCTGACGGAGAAAGGGAAAGGAAGCAGGAAAGCAGCGTAGCGGGATGGTTACATGCACGGCTCATTCACCAAACACACACCACACGCACACAACGTCTACCTCCCGCCTCTCTGACTCGGGGGCACCCATGGAGGCCACGTTCTGGCATCGCCAAACGCTTCGTCGGGTACCGTGGGTCCGATCCTGCGCTGTGGAACACGCTCTCACTCTTCACTCACACTTTTTCCAACACCTCGTTCCTCCCCGACACGTTTTGCAAGCTGATTGGCGATGGTATTTAAGCAGTTCTTAGCAGAGCAAGGAAGAAGTCTTGGTGTACCTACCTGGTTTATTGTCAAAATTTTATAGGAGAAGTGGTTTTGCCCAAATGTTTTGCTAAGGTAAATTTTGCCACGTAAATGTGACAGAAGGTGGAACCGAGACGATGGGGCACCTGGCACACCGAGGGAAATTGCAGGATTGACCAGGAGCAGGGGATGCTGAGCTTCACTAGGATACTGTCCTGGTAACACTGCTTGGCTTTGACTTCCAAAAAACTGATTTTTTTTTTAAATTGCACTGATCACTTTGTGTACCGCAGCTACAAAAGAGCCAATGAAGCACATACCTCCCCTTCGGCCAATTCAATCAAAAGCAGCCAAAGCTGTGACGTAACAAGGCTTTCTCCATATAGGACAGCTCTGCAATCTGTCTGCAAAGGGAGGGAGTCAACACCTAATTCAGCAGGTCCCTTCAGGGGGTCCCACCCCAACCCGCGTGGGACGAACCAGGTCACCCGGCCCTCTCTCTTAACAGCGGTGGTTGCTTTTCCCCTTAGTTTTTTTCAGCGTGGATGTGCCAGGAGCACACTCACAGAAGAAGCTGAGTCACACAGGGACCTGCTACTCAGGGAACTGCCAGGTGGGACCATGTCCTCACACAGCTCTGGGCTCACTACTTCACCGATACAGAGACTTCCACCTCAGCAAGGTTAGGTGCTCTCAGAAGAGAAGCTTGAGGTTTGTTTTTATAATCACCACAGACTCAGAGTACTGAATCCATTTTTCGCCATATTTTGTCATACACTGCACTGCCCGTCGGACCTTCTGTCTCAGCAATTTTCCATCAGGGAGGAAAGCAGCCAGGGAAGTGCCAGATCCTGCCAAGCCTGTTCCTTACTCGCTATTGCTCCCAATCAGCAGAGAACGATGCTCACCAGCACGAGAGGCTCGGACAGCCAGGACCCTGACAAGGCAGTGGAAATACTGTGTCTGTAACTGCAAACCGAGTGTACACGAGTAGCCTATGGATTCCAGGAAAAAGAGCGAAGAGACAGCACAGCAGGCTCTGCTCTCAATACCGTCACAGCAAGATTTATTAATGTGTTACCTGGGAGCGTTGAGGCTTTGGTTAGTGTATTAACACCATACGTGTTCACACAGACACACAGAGTAAACACTCATTTAAACAGGTTAAAAAAAAAAAAAAAAGAACGAAAGAAGCTCAAACCAAACCAAAACTTGGTCCAGAAATTAAATCCAAGCAGCCAAAATCAAGTATATAATGGGGAGAAACAACGGTTACACAGAAAGAAGCAGGGTGAGATTCCGCAGATTTTTGTGATTTGTGGATTGAGCTGAAATCAAGCTGAAAGAGATGGAGAAAATACATTTCTATACGAAAAAAAAATATTTTCAAGCTTTCAGGTCTGAGAAATGTTGAGACAATGAAGAGGTGGTGAAACTGGATCAACGGACGCAGGTTTTAGCTCCGAACACTGTTGCACAGTCATTCTGCTTCTAACAGAGGAAGCCAGTGAGCAGGATACTAGACCCCGCGGGCGATCCGCAGGGAGATACACCCAGACAAGACTAGAATAAAAGCTGAGCACAATCTGGGACAAATGACGGGAGCGTTCGTTGAGAGGAACCTTTAAGTGGATGAAGAAATGGCTTTACAGTGCTATAGGTATCACCACTCGACACGTTTATTGGTGTTTTACTATTGACCTAATCCCCAGCGAAGAGCACTGTTATCCAGAGTCGGTCACGCTTAAAGCAAAACGATGTCTAAACCTAGGGGCAAAGAGTAGTTTTTTTAATGGAAAGTGACTTCAGCAGTGGAAATGATCTAGCTATCAAAGCTGAAATCTTAAAATATCACGTGTTTTGAAGTCTGCTTGCAGCTTGTCACCAGAACTCCAGGAGTCTGAACTCTTCGTAGGTTTTCTTTTGTTTTGAAAATGGGCAGGTTCAGAAAACTCAGCAAGTTTCCCAAGCCCCAATTCAGAAATGTTAAGGAACACCTTAAAATCCCCACCTGTTTAGACTCAGAAGGAGTTTTCCTTTAGAAGGAAAAGTCTCCAACTTTGCGTGAGACACACCGGAGAACACTCGACCACAGATTTCTCTACTTTAAAATCAATCTGCAAGGCACCCCTCTCCTGGGGTCATTAATTCTGAGGCAGGACAAGTCATGAATTGAAGCCAGAGAAAGGAAGATAAAACATCATTAAAATTTTAAAAACCAAGGGAAAAGTTGCCATGTCTCCCATAAAAGGTAAGTAAACCAATACCCAAAAAACTCAGTTTACAGATCGGAGACTTCTCTTTCTGGTAATTCCATTGAAAAATACTTTATATTGGTTTAAAGTGAAGACAGAGATGGCTCTGTGACCCCTCCAGTCAAGTCCCTCGTCTCTGTATCCTCTAAGGACACTGGTAGGACTGAGAATACACACGGTGACGGAGAGGCCTTACAAGGAGGGTTTGTAGTTCTGGAATAACTCTCTGGACGAGAGAGTATTTTCTTCTCCTTGTCAAAGGACACCAGATTGTAAATTCAAAGAAAGCACTTGAAATTTGTTAACGCCAATGGCATTTCAGAGAGAATATTGAAAAGCAAGAGATTTTACAACATGCTGCCTTTTACTCGAAATTTTTGGGATCTCAAATAAACGCAGGATTAGAGGGAAGAGCACAAACAGGCCCTAAATTGGGGTAACATAAAAGGTCTGGGGGAAAAAAATAAAATAAAACTAAAAAAAATCAACAAACTGTTTCTTAAGCCCCGCTTTAAAGATACCCTGTTCTAAAGAGACCTCAAACGGCAAGCATTACTGTGTACAAAAATAGAATAGCAAGGATGAAAAAACACAAAAAACAGTATGAAAAAAACCCTCCCAAAAATAGATGTACACAAGTTCTATTTTATATTAGTGTATATTACAAAATTCAAACATGCAGTCTCTATCTTGAATGTGGGATGCTCCAGTCCACGTGTACCAGGGATGCTGCTATGTTTTCTTTACAGCACCGTCATGTGACAGGGGAAAGTCTGGTATTTTTAACTGATTTCCAACCTCTTTGCTTTTCGCTTGCGCGGGAGTCCCTTCCTTACAGGGCCTCGTGCTGCCATCTGGCAGAGGAGAGGCTCTCAGAGCTGCTTGTCCAAGAGCGTGAGGCAGCTCCTTCGAGGCAGGGGTTTTGCAGCTGCCTCCCAACGCTTCGGTCGGTTTAGCGCTGCAAAAAGTCGCCTCCTTCTTTGCCACCACGGGGCACGCAGCCTCCCAGGGCTTTGCGGAGTTTAACGGCTCCGCGCAGGATCCGCTCCTCGCCGTCAGACCGTCTGCGCTAGAGAGTTCGGGTTTCTCTTGACACGCTCCTGCTTGTGACGTTTCCTGCCTTTTTTGTTTCGAATCTCTCTCTTCTTTACAGGAGGCACCCAAATGAGGGAAATCCTTCCTCTTTTCCACCTCTCCAGAACCAGACATACTGAGCTTCAAAGGCCCTAACACGCTCTGAGCCAGTGGCACTAGCTGGGACACGGAGAGAGCTCTTTCGATAGCACCGGGGGCGAGGAGCGCGGAGGACGCGGGACCTGCCGGGCTCGTCTTGCTGGAGGCTGAAGCGCTCCCCACCTGGGACGAGCTGGGTTGCTTTTCAGTACCGGGACTTTTTTGGGACATTCCGCCCGTGCTTCCAGGAGACACAGATGAGGTGCTGTGCGGTGCTGCAGGCTGAGGCGTCTCCTTGTGATCCTTCTCACTGCGATCTGGGGGGGTCATGGAGAGAGGAGTGCTCATGCTCGCCGAGCACCAGGAAGAAAGTGCCAGTAGAGGTTTGGAATCCTGGTTTTTCTGACTGCTTTCTGCTAGCAGAGGGTCTTTCAGGTCAAGCTTATCACACAAGGCCCCTGAAGTGTCACCTTCTTCAAGTCCCAGGAGTTTGATAGATGGGCACTGTGCATGTTCTGTGCGATCTGTTGTTTTTTGAGCACTTGTAGTTCTCCCCAGGTCTTTGATTGTTTCAGAAGACTTATCTTTTGGACCAAAACACTCAAAAGTTTTGTTTTCTGGCAATTTAAGTTCCTTTGCAGTTGTTTCTGATTTTAGGCATGGCTTTTCTGAATTAGCTAATTTTTCTAGAGAAGTTCTTGGGAGGACCTCTGATGGGGAAGGGTGCACCCTGATCTGCAGTGGCTCTGAAGCAGGCTTGGCCTGCTGAATACTTCCCTTCTGCAAATCTTCTGTACCTTTTGGATCTTCAGGTAGGAAGGCATCATCTTCAATACTATCCTTGCTTTCCAATTTAGCCGGAAACTTATTATCCTCATTAAAAGAATCCGAGCCTTGGTCTCCACTGTCAGGGGGCTTGTCCAGTCTCCTCCCATCCTGACTATCTTCTGAACCATCATCTGTTTCATCTTCAGAAGAATCTACTTCTCTGATGGCCTCTTGCTTTTGCAGAGACTCCCTCCTCTCCACCCTGTCCTGTCGAATAGCACCCAACTTCCGTGAACCTGGCTTCTGCAACATCCCTTTCTCCGCCAGTCCGAGTTTCCCACCCATCGTTTCGTTCGCAGATTCTTGTAAGCTCTGGAGACTGGGATCCCTCTGCAGCATCTCCTTCTTAAATTCAGAGTGAGAGATATCCAAGCTATGCTTACGTGAGGAAGCCAGCTTCTTCTCAGAAGAGGACAGCGAGGCAGCCAGTTTCTCAGCCGACTGCACTCTCTTTAGCAAAGGAGACCGAGGGGGCTCCGCACTTTTGGGGCGAGAAATCTGTCTCACCAGCGGTGGAGAGGAGTGTAATTTTACTGGAAAAGATTGGACAATACTGGAGCTGCCAATTGAGTGTCCTGGTAGTGGAGACGGGGAGCGCTGCGGTGATGTGGACTGTGGGGTTGGCGACGGAGTGTGAGCTAGCGGTGACAGAGGGATGTTTCCCGCAGATTTACGCCTTGGAGATCTGTACTGCCGCTGAAGCTTTGGTGCTAGTCCATGCAGGGAGCTGGGTCGGATGTGTCCAGAGCTGGCTGGAGAATTGGGAACACTGGAACTGGGAGAGCTGCTCTGGGAAGAATTGCCACCAACTAAAAAGGGGAGAAAAAAAAATTACTAAGAAGATGAATATATATTTGGCCATTAAAATAAGCAGCTGAAAATAAGCCATGCAAAGTCAAGACAAAATGCCATGTTACCACAAAGCACTGCAGTAATACGGTAATATTGCATGGCTGCCGACGGAAAATTCACAGCATTCTCACTCAACAGCAGAATATAGTAAGAAACACTCTGCTATCAGAATGTGGGGTTTTTTTCCTGGTGGAAAAAACTAAACCAACCAACCAACAAACCCCACACACATCCCCCCTCGACACACACCTCCAAACATACAAACCATGTGTTTCATTGCTATCCTCAAGATACAGATCTCTCTATTCCTTCAGCTGATTCAATTTGCAAAGGACTTTGCCACACTATTTTGTTTCTTTTTCTCTCAACTAATATAGAAAATGTGTCAAAGTGCTACAAAAACATTGCAACTTACAATACACATTTGCATTAAAGTGAAAGGATGTTGTAGTACAGCAAATGCATTCTTAAAAGGATGTATGGATTTTCATTTTTAAATGAATCGATAAATGAGAATACATCCATCCTTAAAGTTATCGACATCACAGCTGTTATTCTACCTCACAAACAGACCTACTACCTGCTGCTTTGTATTTCACTTCAAAAATCTATCAACAAGCAAAAATCTTCTCCAAGTTTTTTTTTCTGTTTGTGTGGATTTTTGTGAGGGTTTGGTTTGTTTTTGTTTTTTTTTACCTGAGTGTACAGACTCGGGAGTGGATCTGTAACTCTGCGTTGGTGACCGAGGAGACAGGTTGTGAGTTGGCGAGCCAGGCACACTTTCTCCAGAAGACAGGGAGCGGTTTAATGAAGATAAACTCCGGCTGGTGTGAAGTAGCGATGCTTGTTTAGTGATCTTCCTCAACAAAGAACTCTTCTTCTTACTGTGGAAGATCATTCAGAAGTTGTTTACAAGCTCAAGTGATTTATTTACCTTTATTGGCATATTTCAGTCAACGTCATGGCACAGTTAAAGAGAAAAGGAAAACAAAAAGAAAAGAACTAAAGGACACACCCCGCTGACATACCTTCTCTGTAAATTGATTTGACAAAATCTCGCTTGCATTATTCTTGGTTAACATTTAATTTTCACAGAGAAACATCAAAACGAACCTTTCCTGACCATCCTTAGTTTTGCTCTTCTTGTTCCTACGAGCCATCTTGGATTTGTAGCTGGCTTTTCGAGCTGGACCAACTTTGATAGACGTGTTCTCAAACGGTGTGGTGGAGATGGACACTTTATTTCCACTCTGTCAGAAACAAGACACAGAGACGTCGCTTAAAACGTGGCTTTCTGAAGCAGATCTGCAGGCTAAGCAGGTAGGCTGTTAATTTCTTGCTGTCTGCCATTTTGTAATCCTTTGTCAAACTCCATTTTCCCCTTTGCATTTCCACCTATCATTTATTAAGGAATTGCTGAGAGAGAGTCCCCTCTTTAGTCAGGCTTTCACAAATGATTAGCTCAGACCCCAGCTGGTAGGTACAGCTTCCCAGAGCAGAGAGAACACAGCATCTGACCTCTCCCATTGAGATCCCAATTGCCTCAGTTTAATGCTTGTAATACTTGGAAACTTGAACAAAGTGATATTCTGTCCCCAATCCTATTCCCAGTGATAGCAGACATGAGCATATCAAGCATTTATCGTGATGAATTTGCAACACAGAGTATGGCTTGTCTCACTATCTTAAAAAAAAAAAAAAAAAAGATAAAATCCTGATGGCTCCTCTATTTCCAATCCCAAAGACTTCTGTTTCTTGGAACGGTCCAAAACTTCGGGTTTTATTTCTGTAAATGGATTCAGCTCAGAGGAGGCATCAAAACGCAAGTCATTTAACTGGATAATTTTAAGACCAACCATTACAAAGCTGCTTTGAAATACCACTAGGAATAATCCTTGAGAAAGCAGTATTAAGAGCTAATAACATTAGCACAGCCTAAAGGCAAAAAATAAAAGTAATGTGGAAAATTTTTAAGGTATTTGTTTCTTTGAGGAAAGGTATACTTCTATCTTTTACCCTTTGTTTCTATTGGTGATAAAAATGTATCTGATACGTTCTTATTTCTCACACAAAATATCTGAGCTCAGCTTAAATTAAATGCAGAAATTTTCGAGATTTAGTGATGAAGCTGCAGGGACAAGTTTTCATAAAGCAAGGGCCAGGTGCTGTGTACATGCTCGTATTTCAGACAGTGCCAGTTACATACCCACGGAGCCACACAAGTTGGCTCTTATTTTCCAAAATGTAACAGTGCTGAGTCCCTACCTTCAGAATCAGCTCCACCACTTCGGTGTGCACCAGCCCGTGGACCGGCTCCCCGTTGACATGGGTTATCAGATCCCCTTCACGCAGACCTGCTTCATTCGCCGGACCGCCTTCCTCCACGTGCTGGCAACGACAAGGGGATGACTGATTTGAGAAGAGGAATGCACGGGATCGCCGGCCAGAATCGACTCAAAGCCCGTCCATCTCATCTCTCGCTGCAGCCAGCATCAGCTGCTCCAAAGAAGGGTGAAAGAAACCACTGACTGGCACAGCCAAGCACAAAAATCTGCGCTCTTCCACTCCTCCCCCAGCATCCTGCCAGTCTTTTCCAGATCCAAGGCAGCCAGCCAGGATGGATAAGCTGATCAAGAGACCAGCTCCTCCCAAAGCAAAAGGCTTAACACACTTCCAAAAATTTTCAGCGCTCAGGAATCTTAACTAGATACTCTTGATTTCCAGACAAGCATTCAATCTTTTTCAATGTTTTTGCCATCCCAAATTCAGCATCCTTCTATGTATATGCTGGAACCCAAGGCAGCCAACAGACTTTTGAATTAGATGCTGTGCCAGGTGTTTAAGGTGCCTGTATTGCATCCCCTCCCAAACAGGTTCTTTTCCCACTTCCCATCCTTTATTAACCTATCCAGCATCAGATCCTTCCCCTCATGAACGCAATGCCTTTCCCCATCACTGTTCAGAAAGGTTAAGCCTCCTTTTCATTGAGGAGACAGATCCACCTGAGAATACTGCAACGCCCCTTTCTAGCCAGGAAAGACTACAAACCAATATCTAGATAAATTCAGGATTTTTCAAGGAAAGCAGGAAGGAGCAAGGGAAAAATGCAGCTTCAGATTATTTTTTCTAGGTAAGAATGAATGTTAAATAATGACCAAAGCACATGAAATCCAAACTGTCTAATGAACACAGAGATATAAAGAAAAGAATGAACCACCTTCACCCTGACCCCATTCTCCTTAACTACACAATTCAAACAACGCTGCTTCAGGGAACGGATCATTCCTAGAAGCCATATACATTAACAAAAAAGGAACACAGAGTTCAAGTACCAGAAGTAATGGGAAGGAAGAGATACAGACATGGAAACCAGACCTCTTAGCATAGCACACAGCTAAGCCAAGAGCTAAATCCCCAGGCAATGAGCGTAGCAGCAGTGATGCTTTAAGGCTTGTAATCAATTCCAAGCAACTGCTTGGAAAACCCCAGCAGACTGAACTGATCAGAAGCAGGCTATAATCGCTACCACAGGTCTGAATAAATGAGCTATGACTGGCCCTCATGCAGCAACCCAGAGAAAGAGAAAGAGGGTATGTACACAGAAACATGCTG
The DNA here is from genome assembly GCF_000703405.1 of Apaloderma vittatum. Lineage (NCBI taxonomy): Eukaryota > Metazoa > Chordata > Aves > Trogoniformes > Trogonidae > Apaloderma > Apaloderma vittatum. The sequence continues at coordinate 16,757 of NW_009702797.1, forward strand.
TGCTACAGGTGAGAGAGGGTGGATTCATGTAACAAGGGAAGAAAAAAGGAGAAAGGTTGCTGTGGTTCTGTGATGGTTTGAAAACTGTTACAGGTCAAACCCAAAGTGCTGTTGTTTATTTCAAACCAGGTTTCCCCCACCCCAAGAAGATAAGGAGAGAGAAAACAGGGTGGCAAAATACAATTTCAAGAGCTAAATACCACAACGCTGGCTAAATGCATTTCTGGCCCCAAGGGTACTCTTTTTAGAAAAGCAGAGACATACCCAGACCATGTGATGCACAGTGTAGATATCACTGTCACCCATATAGACACGAATGGCGCGGAGGGTGAACCCGTATTTCTTTCCAGCCCGATGGATGATGATTGGTGGTTTCAGGTTTGCGATAGCAGGAGAAAAGTCGCGGCTGGGTGAGGAGTCCCTCGAAGATGGGTTGGAGGACAGAGAATGAGGTGACATTGGACTGGCCAATGGAGAACACGTGTGGTGATCTACAGTGATGACACAAAGGTGGGCAAAATTAGGAAACCAGGCCTCCAAAAGAGAGAAAATTCTTGTTAGAGAACAGCTAGGAAACATCTCTCCCAAGGCTCTTAAAGCCGGTGGGTTTGCCTGCAGCTTCACCTGATTCATGCTTTAAGATACAAAGAGTTTCCAGAAAGCACATTTGGAGCACGTACTAAATACAGCAGCATTGCTCGTCTAGGATTATGGTTGGGTCACAGTGTTTACTCTTCCTCTTTCAGGGATTTACAATCCATCATAGGCATTTGCTTTAGCCACAATCCTGGAACACCCCATTTCAAGGCTATTTTATCCTCCTCCAAAAGATCAGGCAGTCTCTAGATCTTGGTGCAAGTTACACATTGATGCTGAGATAAATCAAAATTAATTAGTATTAACACAAAAAAACCCCAAACAGCAGGCAATCAGACAACAACTACATCCAGGTAGTTTTGGTAGTGTTTTAATTCACTGGGACAAAAATATCTAACCCTAAAATATTCACTACTGCAGGGACTTTGTGACTGAAAAACAACACCACGAGTGTATTTTAGCATGTGATTCCCAAATGAACGGCCGAGGGCTGGGCTATCGGCTAAAGTAGCTGACTCTGCTTGCTAGTACAACAACCACCGCTTCTAAAAATACAAAGCAAATACAGAACTCTCATTTTAAAGTAAAGCTGGTCAGCATCAGTAAAATAAACCCAAAGAGCAGGAATATTAAATGCAGCTGTAAAAGGTAATCCCTAATCCATTAAGAAACACCTGCTGAATCGCCCAGCACGTATTTACCTGGCAGATGAGATCAGCTCTGGAGGAACCTTTGCCAAGTGATTAAATACACATTTTTAGAGATTTTCATGAGGGAGTTTGTAGTTTGAAAAGCAACCAACGCCCAAACCACAAGCGATGTGCCGTGTATCGCCACAACGGTGCCAAGAAGCAGCCGCGCGCTGGTCTCCAGCTCCCCGGCCGAGAGGGGCAGGCAGGCATCGCTCTGCCAGCGGCTTCTGCCAGGATGGGCAGGGGTGGCCCGGCTGCAACGTGGAAACACCGCCCGGCCTTATTCTCTGGAAAGAGGGACAAAGCCCTTGTGGGGAAAGCCTCCTGCTGGATGGTCAGTCACAGCTCGGCGTCGCTGGGCTGGTCACTGGGAGTTACTGCTCGGTGTTAAGAATTGTCAGGGTCTGGCTCTGCTGCAGGCAGAAGGTGAGCTGCTCAGCTCTGACTGACTTTGTGACGCTAATGAATTCTCAAACACTCAATCTCAACCACGTTATCTGGAGTTACTGAAACTTTCAGGTGCAAGAATGCACCAGATGCGTTTGGCTCCCAAACAGCACCGTTGTGAGCATGTGAGCCCCAAAAATAGTACCTTGAAGGTTAAAAATTGTTCTGTGCCTCTCTACCTCCTTGCTGCAACACCGTCTAGAGACCAGCCAGGAGCCAAGCTAAACAAAACCGAGGAAAGAATAAGGCTCAGCTGCCATTTGCAAAAGCTGCAGTCAGACCACACACACAACGCTGCTGTCTGTGGCAAAGCAGTATTCATTATCCTGCTGAGCAGTGAATATTGAACTGCTTGTAAAAGTTAGATCTCTCCCCTCCTGCCAGCGAGGGCACAATTCCCAGCGAGCGAAGGAGGAGGAACTGTCTGCAGACCTTTTGTTTAGCGCTTGCAGATTCTGACAATGCCTCACGCGAGGCACTTCTTACCTGAGGGAATCAGGAGAGACAAGGCAGTAGCGGATGCTGATTTAATCACTTTATTGACAGGTCTTGAGGTACGTTTCTCCCCTGATTCCCCAGAGAGCAACCTGTGTCGTGCCCGCCGCACTGCCAAATCGCTGATGGCTTTTGGAGTGGTAAAGTCTGGGCCTTCATTGCTATTACTGCGAGCTCGTGGATCAGAGAAATCTGCAGTGCTCCCAGCTACAGTTTAAATTAAAACAGATTAGAACCACAGGGAATTCCTAACAGTCTATTCCCCTACAGGCAAAATACATTAAATCAAAGTCATGTTTACAAGAAGTCCAAGAGTAAATTTTCCTAAGAAGAAACCCCAGGGCTTGAATTTTTATTTACAGAAATGGTGTTATTCTGAACACTGAAAATTAGCAGCTTCTATTCTGTTGGAAAAGCTGGCTAATGAAATCACGTTGCTCGGCGGCAGCTACATGAATCCTAAAGCTGCTGTGCCGTTCTGCTGGCAAGCCGCTTCAGTGGGATCGTTCACAGATGAAAACAGGTTTATGGAAAGTGCTCCATTTTTACAACCAGCAAGAACTGTCAATCTTTAAGTTAAAATTGCCTGTAATAGAAAAGCCAGGTTCTACTGGAGTTGCACATAAAAAATCCACTCTAAGAGAATACTAAGGTATTAAAGTCAGGGAAAGTGTGTGGATTGCAAAGACAATCTTAATTAGCCCCCTTCTGTGCACTGTTGCAGTTTAGTCTTGAATTACTTAATCTGCTATAATTATAAATAATATGCAAAGGAATCTTGAAAATCAGACTGGGCATGTAACCACAGCAGATGCGGGGGGTGCCGTGCCCAAGCTCAGTGCCTCAGTTCCCCATCTGACACCTTAAAGGAGCACTGTGAAAATACGTTAATTAGAATTTACAAGGTGCTTAGAAATGAAAGTGGTGAGCATCACAGCAAGTCCACAAGGGAAATTAATCATTCTGTCTTCAAAAGCAAATTTTAAGCAGCGTGCAATAAATAAAGCCTAAGGGCCACATTTTGAACAATGAGGACAGAACAAAACATTGATCATCGTTATTTAAGTGGGCACCACTGCTCTGAATACTAAGCAAAGCAGGAAGTACCATGAAAATAAAAATTCAAAGCACTGTTCCCATGGACCTCAGTACCAGATGCCTGTTCCGCATTTAACAGCCACAGAGTTTCAGATAAGTCTCCCAGACAATAAGGAACCCAGAATCAGAGGCTGTGTGTGAAAAGGCTCCAATATCTGTTAGACAAGGGCCCCGAAACAGTGACAGGAGTTAAAACTTCCTTTATTGCAGTCCCTTGCCTCTGACTTAGCTCCGCAGGCTGTGGACACCAGAGCAGTAGCATCCCTGAAAGCCACGCGCTGGATTAAAGACTGCACCATCGCATCAGGCTCAGGGGAACAGGCTGCCCAAGGAAGCTTCATTTCTACCTGTTTCAACTTGCAGATACTCAAATTTCCAACAAAAACATTCTTGTAATTTTTAATAGCATGTTTCTAGAGAAACTAAGGTTCCACTATAGCACCTATGTCATCCAGGCACATGGTAGCTTCCTTCCTTCACTCCCGCACCTCTTCCCCTGGGTTACTGGAGTGTACGATGGCAGCACCGAGCCTCTTCTGGCAGGATGAGCCACAGCGGGAAATGGGACAATTTTTCAAGAATTTCACAGACCGGCTTAATTTCACAGACCGGAATAACTAAATGTGGGGGTCTTTGGCTTTACTCTAGTCTGGAGGCAAATTTCCTCTGAGGCATTTCCACCTTCTGCTATCAACCCACGGTCCCACCTGCCCAGTGCCTTCCACCTTCTTCAGTCTTGCTGCCGCTCCGATTCCTTGCTTAGTATCCCTTTCCTCTCCTTTCCATCCTCCAGGCACCCACAACTGCTTTGCCTGCTTGCTCCCAGTAGCTTATTTCTTACCCATGTACCCAATTAGTCCTCGTTCTTCAACACTACAATCTAGTCCTTTCCCTAAATATGCCTTCCTTCTCAAATATTACCTTGCCAACCTTCAGTTTGACTTCCCCACTCTCTTCCATTGGTCCAAATTTCCTTTTTTACCACCTCACTACTTCCCATCAGCTCCCAGCTCCGGCCTCCTCTGTTCTCAGAAACGAGACAGCTTCGCCCTTTACTTTCCCAGTGTCCTGGAAGGGGCAGGAGCTGGGGACACTCCAGCACCCAGAGCTGAGGCCTGCACTGTCACAGGGAAGATCTAGCTCAGCCCAGTGCTGGAGAACAACCTCAGGATGGTCAAAGCTTCTGAGAAGTCAAACGCTGTCTTCTAAGACCCACTCTACTGAATTTATGCTGCACTTTTTTAAGCCTGCAATTTGGCTAAAATTCAGAATACAGCAAGTAGCATGTCCCTGACATAAACCCCACTCCTCCAGCAAATTTCAAGTCTCTACTCCAAACTTTTTGGATAAACAAAACCACAGGCAGCAGGGATCTGCTAGCATGGCTGACACCCATATTCTCCAGCTCCAACTCAGCAGTGACCTGCTCTGACTAATGCTTAAAATGATGCTGCCCCAGGTAGGCACCCACTGATTGTAAGTAGGCACGGATCAGATGGGTCTCAAGCATGAGAAGACCTCAATCAATCTGAAGTGACAAGACTGAAACACAAGCTGTAATTTTTGAAGACATTAAACTACTGATGTCATTTCAAAGGCAAGCACATCCACAAAACTCTACTAAAATAACCACTTAGCACCCAACATACCAAATCCACACTTTCACAGAGTTGACGTCTGCAAGCTAACGCGGCTTTCTCGGGAACCACGACACCACCACACCGAGCACGTACCTGTCAGGGTCGAGGTGCTGCTGACGGCTGTGGAGGGGGTGGTGGGTCCAGCATCACCTTCCAGCTGGAGCTCCTGCTCCACAGGCTGTTCTGGAATGGGCCCTGGCAGCCCCTCCCGCGACTGCACAGTGGACAAGAGCATCCCCTCGGACTGGGGCCTTTTGAGAAGAGCCCCCTCATCCTCGGCGGAGATGGCAAAACGGGGCATATCCAGAAGCCCCGAGCAGCGTCGTCGGACTGTCAGGGGCGGGCTGGAGTCACTTTCCGTGTGCGACGATTCAGACATAGACAAGCGCTTACGCAATCTAAGATTAAAACCAAGACAGAGCCCCTCAATCAAGTCAGGGGGATAATGAACTTCAAAGGTGAAAACAGCGCACAGACTCAACTCACACATCTGAAGCCATTTTAAGGCGAAGTTAGGACACTTAGTTACACCATTAGGACTTGAAAAGCAAAGGTTTGCAGCATCACCTGAGTTTAGAATTCCAATATATTCCATTGTTAAACTTCTAAGAAAGAAATAAAACTGAAGAAAAATACAGCACAATGAATATACTATTAAACATTATAAAAATCACAATTACAAAATGCAAATTATCATCCATTGTGCTTTTGGAATTTTTCTTTCAAAGTTGCTACAAATTTGAAGCCAGGAAGGCCTGATGCAAGATGAAACGCGTATCAGTTAAGAGTGCCATCCACAGAATGCTGTGTGTATTTTTTAACAGAGTCATACAGACTAGATCACAACCACATTTGATGATCTTTCTAAGGCCAAACATTAGTGTAAAAGCTTTACAGGAGCTGCACAAAATGAGACATAGCCCTTTTTTAAGGAAATTTCAACAAATATTTCAGTAACACTAGGTATCTAGACTCTGGGTACTCACATATTTTACTGACTTTTTTTTTATTAGAACATAAGATTTTCTTGCATATTCTAAATTTTAGAAACTTTGGACTTTCCTAATGGTTTCTCTAATTTCTGACAAATAGTCAACACAGACTTTGGATTCACTGATGTTTAAGAAGAAATTGCTGTTGGTACATCTCCAGTGTAGGTAGTCTGTCCACAAATGAAAGCTTTACTTAAGGTTAGAATCCTTTTAAATCAATTTTAAAGTATTTGCTACAAATTTAGGAGCTGCAGTACTTAACTAGATACATTTAAGGACCATATCCCTTCTACACGCTTATTTTCAGCTATTTCTTCCAGGCTTCACCTGTGGAGATAGATCACTTGAAGCATTCCTGACCTAACGCTGGTCACAGAGAGCTTTGGCACAGGCTGGTCCTTCACAGCTGCTATGAGAAACCAGAAGGCTTATTTCTACAGAACTTACATTTCAGGAGACCCAATCACCCAGCTGCGGTCTCGACTCTTCAAGCCGCCAAGACTATCCAGTCGATCATCTTTTTCCTCACTCAGGCTCCGTTTAGTTGGTGGTGGAGTCTTCCTCTCTTCGTGGATGGAGAGACGTTCCATGCTGCTGTACACCTGCGTATAGCAAAAACTCCTTCTGCACAGGGAAAACAAACCTGGCCTTTTGCGATCACGGGGCACTACTTTCTTCTCAGAATGGAAGACATTCCCTGAAGGCATGAACTTGGCAATGTTCTTTGACTAGCTAACACAGTGCACACGTGTCAGGGAGGAAAAGAGAAGCTTCACAAACATTAAAGGTGCCTTTCTCCAACAGCACCCAACACCTCTCCTCTGAAAACAGCCCAGCACACTACAGAAATACTAAGATCTTTTGAAACTACTTGATTTTTGTTTCTAACGATTCGCAAATCTAAAAGGAGATATTGCTAAAGCAGGCTCCACAAGTCTTGAAGGCTGGCATCCGGATCTTGAAATCTTACTACAGAAATTCAATTCAGCGACAGGCATCACGCTCATGACCCCATTTCATTATTATCAGTCTATCAGCTTTGCCCCAAGCTTATTTCAGAACAAAAAAGTCCTGCCCTCCTCAAGGAATCTACTATAATGCTGACAGCTTAATGAAAGTGCCTTTCTTGGTTTTACAGCCGTCTTTAAATAATTAAATGATTAAGCAAAAAAATCCATCCTTTTAAAACTACACTTGACTGTGGACCTGATTTACATAAGAAGAGATTAATGAAAATAATGTTATTAAAAATTCAGAGCATCAACAAGATAACCATTAATAAATCATATGGCTGAATTGTCAGACAAGAATTTCAAAATATAATGAGCCTTTTATGCCTCCCACATTACAAATGCTGTATAATTTTCCAAGTCTTAAAATAAATTCATTAAAAGTGAACTTTTTCTCTTTGTGGCAAAAACACTGAACCCCAAAGAAAAGCTTTAGTCTAAGAGATGAATAATACTATGGTGAGAAAAGGCAGAAGAAAAGAAACCCTTACACACTCATGAGAACTTTTCAAAACCCCAACTAATCCTCAGGTTCAATTTTAAACATACTTTTGGTGATGCAAATCAGGAGCAACTCCAAAAAATTAATGGTAACTGTTACTTAAACCACCGTAGCTTGGCTGAGGACAAAGAAGAACAAACTGGTGCTTCAAAGCTGACTTCAGTAACGGAAATGTGGAGGAACTGGCAGGAAAAACTTGAAGCATCTTTCAGAGGCCCTAAGTACAAACTCTGTTCCCATCTCACAAGAAGAGGGAAATAAAATTCATAGAGCAGGTTGACTTCAAAACATTTCTTCTCCTTTCTGTTCCTCCCCAAACATACTTTATTTTATCCAAGTTAACAGTGGAGTTGTACTACTTCGAAATGTCCAGAATTCCAGCTTTTTATTTCAGATCACCGGAGTAAGAATGAGAGACCAGCCCAGATGTGAATTCAGAAAGCAGGGCTAGAGGGAACCTCCTCAGGACCTCCTGTCCATGTCATCCCCACCTCAGAGCAGAACCAGCTCTCTTGTAACCCCTGACAGACGTTTCTCCAAGCTGTTCTTAAAAGCCACCAGAGACAGAAACTCTACGGATTCCCCAGGAACCCCATGTCTGTAAAAACGTCAGTAACTTTTGCTTACTGTCTACTCTATATCTCCTCTGTGCCCATCATTTCGTATCAGTTCTGGGTAGAAGAGGAAGACCAAGGTAATCCTTTCCTTCTAGCAGTTCTCTGTTTGGAACTAGGTTAGGTTTTATGTTTTACAGATCTCTGATCATTCCTGTTGCTCACCTCTGGACTCTCTTTTACCGGTCCCTGTTTATTTTCAAGATCATTGCCCAGAACAGAGTACCCCAGAGCACCCCGGCTGTGGCTTCCTACTGCTGAGCAGATGGAAACGATTTGCCTTGCAGAAAATATTCATGCTTGCCCAGTAAGACAACCGCCTTTTGCTTCAGCAATTTGGCACATCTAACTCACGACGCACTATATGCCCAGGTCCTTCTCACTGAATTTGTCACCTCACCTTTTGTTCCTCGGGCTGCATTCGAGACAATGAGAAACAGGAGAGGTGTAAACACCACCTGCGCTCTTACTGCATGGGGTCCCTTTGATTTCAGACCATTATTCCAGAATGTCAGAATCCATTTCCATCCTCATACCGTCTTGTCACCTACTGGAAGACCCTTTCAGAATGACTTTGGTCAAAGCAAACAAGCTTTGGATACTCTCCCTGTGCCAGCATCCAAGTCATTAGTAAAAACATCAACCAGCAGATGCAGGAGAGTCCTCTGCAGTACCCTGCATATTAGCGAAGCATTAAGAAATATAAAATCTCATTCTCTGGTTATTCTGGCATTCACCTTCTAATAAGCCACAAACTACCACAGAATAAACCACGTGCACATTTTTTGATTTGCTCAGTGAATGCGACTCCTACATATCATCTGCATGATTAAAATCTACCCCGTATGAAGCAACGAAACTGTGTTCCTCTCTAGACTTCTTTTGCAACAAGCTAACATGCTCCTACCTTGCTGAATCTTGGCGAGCATGAAGAAAACTGCCGAATTTCCACATGATCGTCATCATTAGTGTCCTCTTCTTCCTCCGAATCCAGGTGCTGGTAACGTTCTGAACGGGCTGTGAACAACATGTGCCACATTTCATCAGCGTGGAGAGTGCTGATAATGCTCACACCTCAAACATTCCTACTTGTCTTCTTACAAAGAATTGTGAGTATTCATACACCATGCAGAATACTTTCCTTAATAATGAAACCTACCCAGCCACTTTTGCTCATCCTGTACAATTAACAGTGAAGAATACCTCCTTCCCACTGAATGTATCTTTTATCTTCATCTATATTATATTCTAAAAGCAGCTGATACTCAGCAGGAGTCTAACCCCGCAGACTCTTTGTGGTAGGGATATTTCTTCCCTACAGCAATGGAAGGAAACATGGAAAGAATTCACAATTTCCATTTCCAGTAAACAGCTTTATGATTGTACAAAATCTGTCCTGCATAAATACATACAAGCCTTCTTTAAAAAATAAAAATATTTACAGCTCCCAAATATTTCCTCCTCTCCCTCCTACAACTAGAAAAAGGATTAGATTTTGTGAAAGAAAATGGGCAAGCAGCCAATATGTAAAGCTATTTTTTAATGCAAAAATCTAAACTGCTTCCAAAGAGATTTTGTGCTTTGAGATTTGCAGCACTGGATTTCGAAGCCAGCCACATTGGATTTTGTGGGGCGGGCGTTAATAAGTTTGGCTACAGAGAGCCTGAAAGCTACACTGAGCCAAATTTGCTGCACTGTATCTGCCAGAAAGCTACTTTTCTAAATTCCAAAATTTTCTGCATTAGGATTTATAATAGCAATGCCAACTCTTATCAGTGACTGTGTAAGATATTTCTTGATGTGAGAATTCCAGCCTTTGTAAAGGACTCACATCAAAGCCACCCTGGCAACCTGCTGAGTGTGCCCGGGCACTTCAGTGACCAGAGCTCAAGTTCAGTGTCCAAAAAGTCCAATGAGCAGGAGGAACACACCATCGCACCCCATTTCTACCCGCATGTTGCATCGATGTAACCCCAACACCCGCAAAACGCACCTCTGCCTGCTCTGCATGGCTTGGCTCCAACTGCTCTCTGCAGCAACTACGTGGAGATTTCTCAGTGTATCTCTCTCTCCATCCATCCCCTAACCCGAAAGCCTCTTCCCCAAACTGGGAGAGCGCCACCTAAATAGGATCACTGCTTTTGCAGCGTGGCAGCCGAGGCGCCGGAGGAAGGCTGCTCTCTCCCTCCCTTCACTCCAGGCACATCACGGGAGCACAGCAAAAATGTGATTCACATAGAGGCAGCAAGTGCCACGGCCTTGGGAGAAGGATGGAAGAGATTCCATTGAAGTACCGCAGAAATTCCTATAGCTCAGGGAACTGAAATAGCCCAGCATCATCCTGTGCTGCAGCTGGAGTGGGGGAAAGACCCACCTGATCAGTGACAAGCCCAAGCCCTTTCCATCTGCTCAACTCCCCAAGTTAAAAGAGAAAAGCAAAAGGGAGCAAGAGGCTCCAGGGACCTCCAGAGACCTCTCCATGCCTCACAAGACGCTCCCTCCCTCCTCTTTCAAGAGAATCAACGATGTCTGGGGCTTATCTGGAAACACCAGGAATCTTATATAACACTGATACCATGGCAGTTCCCAGACATAAATACATACCAAACAGGCACTTCAGTTCATATCTCATTAAAGTTAATACTACTAAAATAAGGTACACACCTTATTTTTTACTTGCAGTGCCAATAATTTAAATTACTTGAAATCTCCAAGGAATTTTCCCCACATATTTGTCTTCAGGGTTTAGGGTTTGTATTTTTTTTTAAAAAGACCATCTAACAGCTGAAAACGGTCACTAGCGAGAGATAATACTGCTCAAAAAACTGAAGGCACCTGGATTTACCGAACACTTTCAAAGTACTGTAATAAACACAGCATTACAATCACAGCATCTCTCAACTGCAGGGCCATGGCTGGCCGGATCACAGCCACCACTGAAAGGCCAATTGACTTCAGCAGCAATACTCTTTCATTTAAAATTAATTTCCTTTCAAAGAAGTCTTACTTGGCATTCAACGGGAACTTGTAAAAGCAATTTCCATCATTTTATTCAATTTTTAACAATTACTTATCTCTAACGATTTCAAAAATGAAACTATGATGCCGTTTAGGCTGAATCTTTAGTCTTACTGTCAAAATAGCTTGTGTCATCCTCAGATTCCAACTGTGGGATGAATTCAGCTTTCTGCCGAAGTAATCCATTCCAGTCCAAGTCTTTAAAGAACCGATGCTGTTTCACTTCAAAGGCACTACCTGAAATAAGAATCTTTTATTGCAGAGTATTTCCTTCAACATTTGCCTAACAAGAAAAACAAAGCTTAAAAATATCAAGACCCTACAAGAATGTACCCGAGTACATTTAAGTCACACATTTTTCAAGAATTTTGAGAAACAACATATCCTTTTACCAAAGCGGTGATGCAGGATAAAATCTGAACAAGATTTCCTCCTCCCCATCTCCTCTTCCTGTTTAATGACAACACATGACTCAATTGGCTGGAAGACAGCATCTGCTGTTACATTCCACCGCAAGTTGCACGTTTAAGAACTAATTAACATCTTAATTTAAAATTACCAAACTCTAAACACCATCTTGTTTGCAGCTGAAGAAACAGAGCAAACTCAGAAAGGTACTTAGCATGTGAGTGGCTCCACTATCATGAATAGATTCATTCATGTGCTTAAAATAAGGCAGGGGCTTACGTATCTTCCTGAATTATTGTATTTTGTTAATAACCTCAGAAGCCTGTTACTCAGAAGGAAAATCTAAGGATTGTCTGTCTACCAGTACATTCATTTTTTTTCAAAAAAATGAAATTAATATTCATAAAAGATGCTACTGTCTTTTTAAGAAAGAGAATAGCAGAGGAAAAGGGATAAAAGGTTTGCTGAGTGCCAGTGGTACTACAAGATGCCAAGTGGAACAGCAGTCTCAGCATTACGGTATGTAAGAACTCAAAAAAATCAGTCCATCAACTCGTTTTATAAGGCAAGGAACTACATCTTTTCCATGACAGCAACATCTTTCAAGTACATGGATTTGAAGTAAAGAAGAACATGTGAATACCATCTGAGATCATTATTAATTCATGACCCGTTCATCACCCTTGTGTGCACACGTGTTAAATTTGCTGATTACACGTGACTTCTGGAGTGGTTATATGTAAAAGCTTTTATTTTATCCTTCAAGTGTAGTTTCCAACTGAAAATCCAAAATGAGTCAAATTAATTAAATCAATGGAACAGGCACCCTGTGCTGCGAAGCTAGTGTTGCACAAATTATTTTAAACCAAGAGTGAAGTTAGAGATTATTTATGGTTATTTACTATCAGGAAATGAGAAATGTTGGCTTGTAAAACTTTAAATCTGTCATTATAAAACTGAAAGATTGACACATGCATCTGGCAAAGAGATTATCAGACTTTGTTGTATGTCTGGAGAATTCTACAGTACAGGCCTCTAGGAATGGGACAGTTTTCATTTATTTCATTACAGCCAGGAGTTCACATTGATGTAAGGGATTAAGCCCCCAGTCAAAGAGAACTTCAAAGGAATCTGATTATACACTGTTCAAATGGAGACACAACCCTCAAGCCTTTAAAGGAACAGCACAAATTTGAGAAGTTACGTTGCCAAGTTGTCAGAGCCCCTTTCTTGCTTCCCAAACAAGACAGTAATATCTGCCTGACTCACACACAGCCCACACTAATTCTCAGAGCTTCATCGCACAAGATTCACTGAACCCAGTATAAACTGTTTCCCAGCTCCAGATAAGCATTTTTCAACATGGGTGGGTGCACATCATTGCCAAGGCAGCTTCTTCTCCTGCTTCTGGCTACTACTTTTCAGTGCACCGAGGTTCCTACCTGTTCCCATTCTTTCCAGAGGATTTTGGCGGAGAAGCTTAGAAATGAGGTCCTGGGCATCTGGTGGCAGTGCATCATCACCTTCTGGCCAGGCAATTTCATCTGGGGATGAAAAGACTTGACGTTTTCTACCAGCTTCACAACCAATTTGAATAACCATTCACATTCCTATACCATAAAATGCAGTGTTCACGACTGCCCCAGAATTGCAAATACCCTGAATTCAGCAGCTTGCCTACTTAATATACCTCAAGCACTGACACTTTCCAAAATGCATAAAATTCAGCATCAGCTAAAGCTGCTGTCAATCCGAGCACTGCTTGCAGAGAAAAATAAAAAGCGTTAAGAACTCTATTAATAAAGTATGAAATGGGACTTCCATCACAATCCATAAACAATGACACTGACAATACGGTGGCTGTATCTTGTGCCCACACATTCCATGCTCGTTATACTTGGAACGGAGAGGACAATTCATAGGTAGCGATTTCATGCTTCGTATTTATTTCTTTGTTGAAATTTGCTTTTTACAAAGGACATTTGCCAAGTGTGTTAAAAATTTACTGTTTCAGAAAGCATTCCCAACAGGAAATGTTTTCACTGGCATATTCACTGAGAGAACACAAAGCAATCGTTTGTCCAACTCCAAGCAGGAGACAGGTTTAAAAAGCCACAAGACACATCTCTGGAGACATTCAAACTCCGTCTGGATGTGTTCCTGCGTGAGCTACTCTAGGTGATCCTGCTCTAGCAGGGGGGTTTGACTACTTTATCTTCAGAGGTCCCTTCCAAACCCTACCATTCCTTGATTCTGTGAAGGTACCAAGTACAACTGCTTCAATACCTTTTGCTTAGAATTACATTTTTAGTTCATTTATACAACTACTAATTGACTGACATTTACAGCTACAGAAGCAGTAACCAAAATCAGACTGAATCAGATCAGCTGGTGGATGCTCCTTTCATATTCTCTATCATTTAAGTTAAAAGACATAACAAAAAAAAACCCAAATATTTTCCCCCAATCCACACAGACTTGCATGACTCCCACACAATTCACAACAGAACTATCTAGCAAGACTCTAAGCAGTTCAACAACATTTGACAGCCGGAATCACATGGATGCTACATTGACACAGAAAGATAAATATTATAAAATTTAAAGCCATTTAAACCTTCCTGACTAAACCGTGGATCCTCAATACTTTCAAGGTTTTCCTTTACAGGACACTTTGAAATCGGTTCAGAGGCACAACAGAAACGTACCACTGATCACTTGTCCAAACAGCTCTTCAGGTGTGTCCCCAAAGAAAGGAACGCAGCCGACCAGAAACTCGTACAGGATGATGCCCATGGCCCACCAGTCCACAGGCTTCCCATAGCCCTGGCGCAGGATCACTTCTGGTGCGATGTATTCCGGAGTCCCACAGACCTCAAAAGAAACACACAAGAAAGCAGTCAATTTACAAACCGCCAAATTCACCTAAAAGCTTCTTTTTGTCTTTCCTTTCTTTCCTCTCTCAGAGCTTTCCAAGGAAGTTATTAATGTTTTGCCAATATTCACTTTATGCTGTTAATTAGTTCCATGGAAGAAGAGTCTATATTTGAGGAACACATTACCTCCACAGAAACTACACTGCACACTATGAAATGTTCCTATCGTGGACACGGCCGCTAAGTAGCTCTTTGGTGCATGTGTTGCACAGCCTATGGGAAAAATGCATATTCTGTGTGTGCAAGTCTATCTGCTTGATGGATGTCTACTGGCACAGGTGGAGCTATCAGGAACCGAGCTGTGACAAACCTCTCGCATCTCTGTAGCAGCAGAATTTAGTTTCACAGATGCAGAAGTAGCAGCACAGCATGATTACACACTTCAGCATTTAAACTCGAGAGGTACAGCGGGCACAGATGAGGGCTAAGGAAACCACGTTGGAAGATCTAAGTTGTTTTGGGCTTAGAAACAGCAACAATGACAAAATAGTTGTGACAAATGTGCAAGACCATGTTCTAGTGACCAAACAGAGTTCCTGCAAGCTGAAAGAGGTATATGGAAGAGTTATTCATTAAAAAAAGGAAAATCTATCTTATCTAGAAGAACTTAGCTGGCTAAGCCTAGTAAAATGAAGGATGAAGAGAAAAATGACCCTTAGTAAATATCATGGGGATAAATATCAATATTTGAGCCATCAGACAAAACTACAAGAATCATGTAGGAACTTGCCATGAACTTTCTAAGCACCAGAAGGGGGAGACCGTGGAACAACCTTCCAACAAAATCCGTATTACGTCCCTGAATCAACTTCTGTCAACACCTGCACTGCTGCCTGGGCCACATTTTCAATATCCTAAACTAAGAGCTGAAGTGCATCACTCCAAAACAAGAAGCTGAAACAACAAACAATATCAATTTATACACAAACATGAGAACAGACTTGTATCTTTTCCTCTTGTTCTACAACTCACAGCACAGCTACAAACTCTGATTCCCGAGACAGAATTCTGCATCTCATCCCACACCAACAGACAACTTTTTTCAGCTTACCTGCTTGTCCAGGAATTCTCTGGTATCCTTCTCAATGTGTCCCTCGTAAAGGTTGGTTGTAAGACTCATTAACCCAATTTTAGACAGCCCAAAGTCTGTTAGTTTAATGTGACCCATGGAAGTTATCAGGAGGCTAAAAGAAAGAGAAGCAGCAAAATAATCCAACATTCAGTTAACTGTTTCCCAAAAGCAATTTAAAAAAAGAAGAACACGAGATAATGCTAAGCAAGTTCTCGGTGCTACATCCACATCAAACACCTGCAAGGAACCTCCTATGCAACTGAATATCACAGAGTAGCCAAGGCAACTGGAAATCAGACTACATCTGCCATAATTTCATCAATGTAGCATCAGCTTTGAGGGTTCTTCCCATCCCTTCTCAGTGTCCATCTCATTCTACACCAGTAGCAAGAGACTACATAAAATCTCCTGCATGTCAGATGCCAGTGAAGATTTCTGTTGCGTCTAGCCCCCACGTCCTCTTGCCTGTGGAGAAAGCCCCTGGCTCTCTCCTGCTTCGGAGAGCTACAGACTTACTTATCAGGTTTTAGGTCACGGTGAACAATCCCGTAATTGTGCAGGTACTCCAATGCCAGAACTGTCTCGGCAAAATACATCCTCGCCATATCAACAGGTAGGGCACCAATGTTCTTGAGAAGTGTAGCACAATCACCTCCTAGAAAAAAAGTTGCAAATATGGCACAGTGAAACGGCAAATATCAGTAAGAACGAACAACTACGGGTCTACAATAGCTAAGGGCTGTGTCTCTCAACCCTGTCATCCTGAATTCTAAAGCTCCCTTTACGCTCCATCTTGAGCTTCAAATATATATTAACACTTAGGAAAATCGAGATCCAGGTATGCCGGGCACGTCTGCTCAAGAACTGTGCAGATGCCCATTTCCAAACCGTAAGCAAGTCTTGAAGGAATGGCAGTTCATGACTTCTTGGCCACTCTATAACTTCCTTTCCACCACACAGACACACACTACTTCTGATATATAAGCTTCTTAAAAGAGTAAGCAAACACCTCTACAGCTGGATCCCCCTACACGTGCAGAGGCAACCATGCCTGTGGACACAGTGATAGTCATGAAAATAAGACTGCAGGCTCCTGACTCAAGCTTCTTAAGAAACTCTGGCCATACATGTCATTCAACCTTCATCTCTACTTGCAAATAGGAATTAATATTAAAATTTGTTACATCAACGCATCTCCTTTCATTCTACTAATTTATCTGAAAGAGCACTGATACAATAACTACAAGCTTATTTCTCGTAAACATTCAGCCAAGCAAGCCAGGCATAAAAAATTAATCTCATCCACCAGTGGAAATACATTGATACAATAAGATATAGTGATAAAATAAAATCAAACAATATTCTAAAGAATAAGCAAAACAAAAAAACCCAGCACAAAACAGCACCGTATTTTAAAAAAAGATGCTAAAGAACAAAGTTCGCGTTGATTGGTGGTGTTTCTTAACTGCCTTTTTCTAACTGTAATAGCAAACAAACATGCTATGGATCAAGCCACGCCATCGCATGGAAGAGTGGAGGATTTCTTGCCAGTGAGAACTGGGAAATTCATGCCAAGCTTCTGACCCCAGCAGTTTTCTACATGCAGCTTTATTTTTCCTCAGCTCCACCGCAAACATGCTGCATCAGTCACAGGGACTCAAAAATGGAATATTTCCTTAAGCTAAACTGTACTAGCGGTAGAACAACTTATTTCTCCGGCTCAGCCCAAGCAGTCTGTGTGCTCCTCCCTCAGAGAGCATCAGGCCCTCCCCTGCAGCACTGACTGAGCTTGTTGCCTGTGAAGAACAGCTCAGCACACACGATATGGTTCTTCCCATTCCCTGTGTTCAGAGCAGTGCAATGATCAGTCCACACCTTGTAAGTCCCTCACAAATGTCATCTTTTACGAGGAGACACATGGCATACACATGACACGTCCGTCCCACCTAAGGCCCCTCTGCAGGTGCAGGTGATGACAACCGTACCTTCCACGTACTCCATAACCATGCACAGGTGGCGCTTGGTCTCAAAGGAGCAGAACATGCTGACCACAAAGGGGTTCTCAGCAAACGTCAGGATATCTCTCTCCACAAAAGCCTGCTGGATCTGGTTTCTCAAAATTAGGTTCTGTTTGTTGATCTTCTTCATGGCAAAACGCTGGCGAGTGGTCTTGTGCCGCACCAAATACACCGCTCTAGAAAACCACATGCCAATAGGAAAAGTTCCATTTCAAGTTCAAACTGGTTTGGTTTTCATTTAAAAAAACAACAAAACAACCTGTGATGGTAACCGTTTTGGATGGATCCTGACAGACTTATCTGTGACTCCATAAAACCCCAACTCTGAAAATAAGGAACTCCACGACGCTTGCTTCCAAAAGGTACTTTGTTTTCTTGAATTAAGCAGCATTTTCACTGATAGGACTAACAAAGAGATATTTTAGACACAAATGTGACAAACCTCCTTAAGCATCACTGCAGAGGTAAGTATTTTTCATCAATACAGTCACCATGTCACTTAGAAAAATGTCCAAACCATGGAATCAGCACAATTTCTTTCCAAGCTCCATAAAATTCATTTGATGCAACACCGTCACCAGGGATTTCCTTCAGTAAAGTATCTTACATTTCTATCATTTGCAGATCATTAGATTCCTGCACATTAATAATACAGTTTGCAAATAAAATTTGCATCCAGTTTGCCCACATTATTTAATCGGTACTTGTTTCCCTTTCTCTGGAGTACATTTTATTTAACATGGTGTTGTGTCTCACCAGCAGCTGACTGTAACGTACACCCAGTATAAAGACAGATACGAGTAACAGCAGAACTATTCCCTCTTTCTCCCCTTTTTACAAGGTTGTGTTTAAATCATGGGGCCTGTGCAGAAATGTGACTGAGAATGTATAAAATCTCCTTGTCTAACAATGTGTCTCCTTGACCTGCTCCTTTGCGTCGTCACTGATGAAAAAATAAGCTCATACTTTTTCATGTAAATTCTTTTAAAAATGAGTTACTGTTAACTAAGTACCCACTTCAAGAAAACACTCAAGCACATGCTCAGGTTTTGCTGTTACGACCTACTGACCTAACTGCTTTTCAGTTACAACCTAAGGACTACCACTGGAAACGACTTACGAACTGCAAAGAGTCAGAAACCGTCTCTAAAATTCTGGATAGGTTTGTACGAGCGGTTATAATTTTAACCGACCAACTTAATTCTTGTTTCTTCAATGGATAATAAAATCTTATTGCATTTTTACTGTATTACTTCTCACAGTAGATTCGACCGAATGTAATTTTAGTATTTCTTTTAGTGCTCACAAACAGCCACATATGTTACATCTGTAATCTGAACACATGGAAGAATGGAAAAGCATAAATTATTTCTCCCTTAATATTCTTTGTTTCAATGAATCATCTATAACATTTGCAACGACAGAAGTTTACTCTTGTTCGTTCAGCCTTTAAACCAACAAATCACAGGACAGAAAGCATGAAAGGAAATACAGACTGCCTTCCTAGGCAATAAGGAAATGGGTACAAAAGAATTTTCTCAGACTCATGGAACTACTTTTTTTTAGTATTACTTAGCCAATCTCACAATTAACTAAGTGACAATATGTTCCCTAGACACAATGTTTAAGGAAAATGTTTTTGTCATCTCAAGCTAAAGTGTCTATGTTTTAACTACCTACCAAAAAGAAATAGTGCAGAAATAGTTACTGGAAAAACAGGCTTGAGGTCACAGCTAGGAAGGGTTTCAGGGATTAGGAATACTATATTCCGGAAGCTTTAATGTAGGGCATTTAATTTTTCTGAGCTGGAAGCTGTGTTAGTTCAGAGCAATGCAAGGACTTCACAGCAAGGAACTATGTCCAGGTATAGGGGCTGTTGGCTAAGAAACCCCAAGAACATGCAAGAAAGGGCATCTCCCTGAAGAATGCAGAAGACACCACAAGTGTGGAACCTCTAAGACCTAAGAAAAATTCCTTTATGCTTTGGACCCGACAAAACATAGTAATTCACCAAACTTTGCTCTAGCCCATCCCTGGGTAGGACAGTAATAGTGTTTTCTTCTAAAGTGAAGTCTACAGGTCTTACCCATAAGCACCATTACTGATCAGTTTAATAGTTTCAAACTCTTCTTCCGATGGAGTTTTCTTTGACTGGACAGAGGCCCCACGGCTCTGGGGAAAGAAGACAAGAAAATGGAAATCAGGAGCACGGAT
>NW_009702797.1:36540-53259 GCF_000703405.1 Apaloderma vittatum
CATTCTACACATTTTTTTTGTCCTTTTCTTCTTTAAGCAGCATTCATCCAAACTCAATCCATTTCTAAACTGAGGTCCTCAGCTTTGGGATAATCTTTCTATCCCTAGGAACCCTACAGATGCCCTACACAATTACTAGCACAATCAGTGGACTGTAAGATTCAAGCCTTTCCCCAACATTACATTTTAAAAATATCAATAAACTAAACAACTAAGGACTTTTGAAACCTAGTGAGTTATATAATTATTTTTTTTCCAACAGTCCACTACTAAAGCCAACTCTCTCCAATACCCATCACAATTTACAAATGTAGATATAAAGAATTTCTCCAGATGATTTTTGTTTGCAACTCCAAAAAAATAAAATCAACAGAACTTAATGATAATGCTTCTCTGTAACGTTTAAGCGTTTTACCACCACAGCAAAGAGATTTCCAGGTTTGTATGAGTCTAGTTCTAACATGTGCTTTTAAATGCCAGCACTTTTTTTTTTTAATTAAAATTACTCTGCATCATAATTAATCCTTCACTGTAGACTACTTCTTTCCAAAGAAAAAAACACGCCAGACAGAGTGAGTGTATCACTGCGTTACCTCGACTGAATCATCTGTCTCAGGAGTGTCTGGGCTGTCATAGCTATTCAGCTGGGCCATTTCTGAGAAGAAAGAGGAAAGATTACTCCTAATGATCTCAATCAAACACCATTCTCTTTGTTTATACAAGACAAACAGAATTTCAAGAGGTGCTTGTAGATGACAAAGGACAGTTTTCCCCTCTGTAAAAACTCACCTCAATTATACAGGGATAACCTTTAACACCTTTTAAGTTGTAGGCAGTAGTTTATATAAATATGAATATAATTAATTGTTCTAATTTCAGCCTGACTTATTCTAGGTGATTTCTATAATAAGTAAAAGCAATAAAAGTAAGTTTGGGGAAACTACTAGCTAGTTAATATTAAAACCTATTCCTTATACATACGTCTGCATATATCCTGGTGGCACCTCTGTACTCCAAAAAAGAAAAATCTCTCTCCATGGGATGGGTCTGATTCGGCAAAACGCTGAGCAGTGTCAAGCTGAGAAAGTCAGTTAGTTTAGGCTACTCAGCTGCCTTAGCAGGTGCTACAAACTCTGCAAAACCAAACCCCACATTAACTACTAGTCTCTGAACAGACACCATTGACATTTCTGGGTGCCTTCCTTACAGAAAGGAAATAAGTCACCTTGACATCTCCACATATTTCTAAGGAAAATTTGACTTTAGTAAGGGGAATTAGTGATGGAAAGGTTCTCTCCCATGACAGGGATCAAAGGAAATTTCCCTTTAATGTCAGATTTCAACAAATGCTATTAAATTGCATTTAGCAATCTTTGTAGAAATTTTCCCGAAGAGCTCTTCACTTGGAAGTCAACCTGTCACTGTCATTCCAGTAAACACTGTAAGAGTTGAACTAGTCCTATCCAGACTACTAATTTATGCTAAAATTATGCTCTCCTGAGAAAACAAAAAGTACAGTTCAATCGCTGAAATATTCTCCAGTCTCTGCCACACTTTCTATTGTTGCTGAGCAAGCCCTGCATGCTCATAAAACTTGTCATAGCAGAAGAGATTCAGCTAGCAAAGAGCCAGGCAGAAATATTAACTCACAAATTCCAAAGTTAGGACGTTCTGGCCCTCTGGATGTTTACAGCACATTGAATTTACCATATGCAATTCTGGTACTTGGCAGAAAAGCTGTTGCTGTCTTCTCAAGCATTACTCTCTTTGCTCTCACTGCTATGTAAGATGTAAAAATACAATCTCATCTTCACCTAAAAATTCATGCTGGTCCTGGCTTTTCATGGAAAATCACAACAAATGCATTTTTCCCACGAAGGATAACAAAGAGGGATGACAGAATACTTTCCAACCAGGCCACCAGCAGGCAAGGCAGATCAAATGGGTAAATTTACTTTTACTGTCCAACAGCACAGACAAAATGGTTAAATCATAAAGCTTTTCCTAACGTTGTAAGAACTGTCACTGTTGATGTGCGATCCTTGCCCCAGCAACACTCCTTTGAGACATGGGGCTGGAAAGGACAGTCTAGAATCTGACAGCAAACAGGAAAATAAGGAAAAATGGCCTGGAAATCAAAGTAATAAAATAAAAGCCTCCTTCAGCTACATAGTGACCAGATCTGGTTATCCTTTCAGCAGTTTGGAGAGTACAAAACAAGAGTTCTTACCCTCCAGGGGATCCCTGGTGAGTCCCAGCTGGCTGATAATATAACGAGGAATGTCACATTTAATTCCTTGCCCTTCCTTGGCATGGCCTTCTGCAGCTTCTAACAAATGGTAGAACTCTTCAGGATCAAACTCCTACAGCAAGGCGGTGAGAGAGGAGAGGGAAATGATACAGCTTTACAGTTATGAAATGTTTCTCCCCCATGTCGGGGATTCCTCAGAAACATTCAAAGTTTATATCATGGAGGGGAATTTCTTCCTTAGTGACAGTTCTTTCTTAGCATGGCCCTCTCACCACCGTACGCACACCATACTTTTGCAAACTCTTCACTGTAGCTACTAACAACACAAGGAAAATCAGGTGGCACCAAGCAGGATGACCAGAAGTCATCAGTTACACCTGGCCTCTCAGCCATAAACCAACAGTCCACCGGAAAGATACTTCTATATTAATGCAAAAGACAGTACCTTCTCTTTTAAAAACACCGATTTATTTTTCACCAACATTGTAATGAGGATTAAAAGCTTTCTCTTGAAGGCTTTGTGCTCCTTATCTCCTCAAACACACACCAGGCTCCTTAGATCATACACATGTCCTCCTGAGGACCAAACTTACCAGGCACTCGAGCAGCCGAGCTGGCCGTGCAATGATAATCATCAACTTCTTCACAAGTTGGGTAACGAAGGCAACCTCAGAGCTCTCGGATCGCTCGTGGGCCTGTGGAGAGCAGAACATCACACTATGGTCCTTGTGAAGTCTTTGGTTTTGGTGAAGGCAGAGCAATCACCAGCTCAGTAACCATAACTCGGCAGCAAAAGCGTGAGTGAGCCGGAGCCCGCAGTGATCTCGGCTCATTCAAGGATGCCAAGTTACATACAGCTTTTCCATTACAACTGACTCCTTTTATCATGCAAGAGATATTTCAAAGGCTCTATTTGCATTACATCAACTATCAATTATATTAGACACTACATGTTTTTATTTTATTTTTAAAAATGAAAAGAGGAATACTGATTTTTTCAATTTTGCCTCCACACAGTACTGAATTCTAGATAATTACTAACAGCAACACATACTTCTAGGCTTTACTTTCAGCTAGAATTTGAACTACGACTGTTCAGCACCAAGAAAACCTCAATTTTATTTAATTTTACAAATGCCGCTGAATAACTACAACAGTGATCATATGCTGCATAAGATCAAGCAGAGAAGCAAAACAAAGTGCACATAGATAACTCAAAGAATTGCTAATTATTATTAACCCACAGAATTTCTTCCTGTCATTTCACCAGATTTCAGTACAAATTCAAGGTTCAATTTCAAGGTGGGCAGGGACAGATGAGGGGGTGTCTTTTTATAACAAAAAGGACACTAAAGCAGTAATTAGGAAACAACCAATCAAACAAACTCCAAATTTGAACAATCCCCCCAAATAGCTCTCCTTCTACTGAAACACACAATGGTTACAT
Source organism: Apaloderma vittatum (assembly GCF_000703405.1). NCBI lineage: Eukaryota > Metazoa > Chordata > Aves > Trogoniformes > Trogonidae > Apaloderma > Apaloderma vittatum. Next base: position 40,239 of record NW_009702797.1, read on the forward strand.
TATGAGTCCTAAGGCACGGAGAAAATACTGTATCACTGCAAGGTGATAAAAAGATGGTTCCAATGACATGTAAAAACACGGCAACAAAGTACAGCTATTTCTTTCCCAAGGTCTAAAATTAAGGCTTTAGCACAGCCACGACCATAAAGTCCAGAACTTAACCGATGAGCTTATGCTGGCAATGAGCTAGAAACATAATTCCATTATAGGAATGATATTTCATCAGCAAGGCTGCAAGCAGCAATAAACTAAAAGATTTGTTTAACGCTGTTCACTAGCATCCTCTAAGAAAAAGACATATATAGGTAAGAAGCCAAGCGCCACTGGTGATCACCTAAAAGAACAATAAAAACACAGGAAAGCAGAAATTCAGAGCTAGAAACATACAGGCAGCATTTCAAATAACATATCCCTGATATTTTGTTACTGAGCAAAATATTAAAAAGTTCATTATTTCTCATTTTGACATAGGTTAGAATAAGAGATGCTGATTGTCTCCTTCAGCACTGATAAGCTAGGGCAAGAATTTTAACCTTGAAGAAAATCATGCACCTGCTATTTCACTATCTAGAAACAATATCAAAGATGCTTCCTGGCTATCAAGGCTAAAAAGAAGATTATTTTGAAAGCATTGAAATGAGTTATGACTTCTATCTAACTTAAAGGTATCTTCTAGTTATAAAGTAGAAAATAATCAAAATGAAGACGATTAGTATTCACTCTGTGTCCCCTAATGCATTACGCAAGCTTGTAAGTTAAAATATGAATTCTAGAAAGAAATTAATGCTTTTATATTTGAAAAGCCATTCCAGATCACCAGGGGTTAGCTGTGCTGAAATGAATACATAAAACATCAACAACTTTGTATATTTGAAATACAAGCCATGCAATTGGAAAGTCCTTCCCCCCCATAAGTCACATTATTTGAAAAATATAATATATAATTCATCATTTTGCACACATTTATACTGTTAAAGCCAACTTAATTCTTTTAAATCAAGCCTTTCTCATCTCCTTTCCTCATCTATGGCAGTTTAGGCAAAATAATTTATAAGCACAACTAATTTAATCAGGTGTTTGTTCTGAAAAGAAAAAGCTAGACCACGATTGCCAAATGATAAATGCGAAAGGGAAAAATCAAAAATCAAAATAAAAATAAATCAAACAACTTGTAACAGCCACTCAGCCATCATCTCTGCACAGCGCTGCTCTTCCAAGATCCTCAGGAAAACTGCCTCTTCTTGTTGCCCTCCGGCGCAGGACAGCCCGGACATCCCTCCCGACGTCTTGTTCACGACCTCGGGACACGAGGACGGTGCCTGGGAAGCCGGGACTTCTATCGCCCAGCACTGCCGCCCGCTTCCATGCCCCTTGGTACGAGGCGTGCCACCTAATTAGCAGTTCCCAACGAGGAGCGGCTCGTCTGAAGGTTGCTGGTGGCATTTCAGGGTTTCCCTCCCCTTCCCCGGCCTCCCTGGGGGAGGAGGGAGAAGCTGCAGGGCTGTGGGTCGGGGCTGATGCCGTTCCTGCACACACTGCCAGGGACACGTGTACGGGTAATTTACAACCCGATTCCCTCAGCTGAAAGACCCATCCGTCACTAACTGCAGCCACTGGGGCGTGAAATTAAAATCACTGTCCTCCCCTGGGGTTCAGCGGGAGCAATAACTGGGATATGCAAGTCACAACGCGGTAATTGAGCTAATATACTGATGGAAACCAAAACAATAGACCTGCAATGCCAAGAGCCAATAAATTTACGCTCGGGCTCGCACGAAGAAAGCAATCCCAACCCGAACATCCATCTGCCAACGGGCGGCAGCCGGCACCGCAGCACAAGACCAGCACCCTCCCGTTGCTTTGGCTCCACGCACAGAAACACCCGCAAGCCTTCGCTTTCCTCACCCATTGGCTACGGCCACGCAAAGGCCACTCAACTTCTTTGAGGGAGTTTTACCTTGCCCATCTGGCCAGCTGATAACTGGCCACAGCCTTTTTGTTCTACAGTAACCTGAGGTCCTGTCCAGTCGTCTAAGCCCACCCCATGGTAACAGATAAAGAACAGAATGTCAGATATTCTTTTAAGTGCTTTATCTTGTTTTTCAATATTTTTACTTTGTGTGAAGTGTAACATTCAAGTTCAAGTTTTCCAAAATAAATAAAAATATTTCAAATTCATCTTTACTTCAGGTTAATTTCAACAATGCAATAGGCAATAGTTTTTTTCTGGCTAAAAGACAATACTTCATGCTCCAAACAAGGGCAAAGATCCCACTTGCCATAACTAACGAGATTTGCTGGCATTTTATTACAAAAGCCAGGATCTAAAACTTTTAAAAGTTTTCTGGTTTGGTATATTTAAAGAGCTCATTATTTACATACCCAGTTACTGTTTTACAGATACATTTTTACAGTATAAAGCAGACTCAAACTGCAACTTCTTAAATCAAGTTTCCTTTCTATGGCTTGAAAGGCCGTGCAAGTTTAGTTTGTTACATGTCAGAATCAACACCTTAAAAAAGAATTTCAAGAGAATTGATTCTTTCACAGTGAAACTGTATGAAAACCTGTGGCTACTCCTGCCATTCACTGACCTCCTTATACACCAGTAAACTCCCAGTCTTTCTATAGCACATAAAAATACACCATAAAGCTATGTACCCCAAACCACACAACTTCCCAGGTGGAAGACCTTTCTGATGAGCTTCGCGTTAGAATTATTTAGATATAGGGTGTAATTCTGCATGACACCTTACAAGCTAAACAAAGGTAAAGACCCTGCCCTCAAATTTGGAATAAATTAAACTTGACTCCAAAATTCTTGTGTTTCAGTTCAGTCCTCCAAAAGAAATACTATCACCAATTTCCATATATTTAGATCGAATGTCCCAATTATTTCCCTCTGGAATGTAGTCTGAAGGGCAAAGCAGAGACTGGCGAGCAGGAGAAAACAAGTAGCTTGCAAATATTAAAATATAAAAGAAAAGCCAAGGATCTGTGATAGAAAAAAACAAATAAGGAAGATAGGCAATGAAGTCTTTGGTGTTCCTCTGTCTTTAATTTCTTTATCCTCTTTCTTTCCAGCCCGTTCTGACTCCCTCTAAGCCTGCCCTGTAATCATCTCTATCCCACCTTTTTGCCATACTTTTCCTGAGATCCTGACTGACCTCTTCAAGCCAGAAGACAGGCCTGAAAATTCAGACTGGAAGTGCCCAGACCCCATTTATCGCTCCCTTTAATTCCTCCTGGTATGAGAAATCACACACACAGAGGGAAGTTTGGCAGCGGCAGAATTCCAAGCTCCAAGTACCTGCTACCAGAAGCAGTAAAACGCACTGTGGTCTCACACATTCTCTTTCAAAGACTTTGAATACTGAACAATTTCTTTGAATATACGCACTTTCTCCAGCCCTGGATGGTGGTATCAACGGTCAGACTCCTGCACGGCATCCAGAGAACTCCACGTTTACCAGAAAACACATTTTTTACTATTAAATGCACGCACAGTGGTTACACATATCCCATAGGCAGACAATGTACAGGCCTTTGAAAGACAGTCTCTGCCTCTCTTGATCTGTCAGAATTATATTCCCCATCCAGGCAGAACCTCACACAAACAAACATGAGTCATTTCTCTCCCATGCATAGCAAATATCAGGGATATTACAGCTGTGTGCTTGCATAAATGGGGTAGCCAGAGATTTTAACTGACAGTTTCCACAAAGCTTTTTAATACAATATTTGTATATTAATATAGTATTTTTAATTTATCTGCCATTTTCTAATGTCAGGTGTTCTGTTTCTAGGCATCTCCATGATATTTGTTATCTGAGACTGCTATCTTTGTAAATCCTATGTTTTCAGCTTGCTATCTCCCTAAATCGAAGCAGAGGATTAGGAAGATATTCCCAAATGGAGGTCTGGGCCCAGCAATTGGTAATAGCACTGACTCTTCACCACAGCTACAGTATAAATTTTAAGAAATTTTTTTAAAAAATTTAATATTATTTTCATCTTACAGGAAAAGAGTGATTTTTAATGAGCAGCTGAAGCATATTGAGCATGAATTAAAATTGTGCCCCCTTGTGTATTTTCATATGCTTTGAACACCACTAAACACACTGAAGAACCAAAAAACCCACAACTGGATTAAGTTCAGCTCAAGAAAATCTTTTATGAAAAATTCATAGCAACACTACAAACTGTGGCGTTTTCACTGCTTGAAGGCACTATTGTAATAAATAAGTCATTCAGAGTCTTGAAGTACATGAAAGAAAAGTTCAGTAATTCCCTTCATCTGGGTGAACCCAATTTTCATAAATAGTGAAGACCCCCTCTGACTTACTCATTTGCCCATTGAACTTTTGTACAAAGGAAGTCCACAGGTGAAGTGATTTGCTCAAATTCAACAGCCCACTGAAACAACTTGGATCTCCTGACACCTCCACCCCCTGCCCTTCCCCTGCAATCGTCTCTCCTAAAATCAAAGCTCTGGCTTATTGTTTAAATTTTCAGTCAAAATAAGATATTCTATTTTCCAGAGAGCACTTACATCCTGGAGAAGTTTCTCCAAGTTTTCCTGCAGCTCATAAAAGTACCGAGAAGTAATAAGACCTTCACGTGATTTATCTAGGCAATCTCTGGCCAGTTCAATCACTTGATGATGAATGAAACTTAGGACCCCATCTGCTAATTGCAGCACGTTCTCTGGAGCATTAGAGGCAATAAACTCAGCCAGTCGTTCTTCCATCTGCGCCGTGGCCTAAGAATATAGAATAAAGAGAAATTATTCTTAAATTTTACTATCCCTGTACTTAAACATAGTCTGCTAAAGTAACGCATACTTAGTTCCAAAATGCATGAGGCTTAGAAAATGTTCCAAAATGCAAGAGCATTTTGCTGAGAATAAAAATAGCATAGCATGGGCAAAAGTTAGGTTCACATGAGCAAACAACAAAAATTAATCTGAACACGCTTTCTGAAAATGCAAATGACCACAAAAATATCCTGGTCCTGAGGCTGTATTCCTCCCTGGGTCTCCAAAGTAAGGACGTAAGATACGAGGCAATTTTCAAAACTTTTCGGCTAGACCACGGAACTTGAAAACCACTGCCCCAGGCAGCAGACACACGGCGGCGTTTCTGTTGCCATGAGCACCAACTGCCTGTCTCCATAGAAACGTCTACTGGCGGAACAGGAAGGAAGGGCCATAACGATCTTATAGAATCATAGAATCCTAGAACGGCCTAGGCTGGAACGGACCTTAGAGATCATCTAGTCCAACCTCCCTGTCATGGGCAGGGACACCACCTCTCGACTAGACCAGGCAACACATGGGGACCAAGCGGGAATCGAACCCGCAACCTCGGTACTGGTCGTTGTTGTCAGCATCACGCTCAAAACACTGCGCTAACATTTCAGTGAAATGTTAACTTTCAAAGCTTGATTCCACAGATTTCAATATTCATATTTAAAAAACCAAACCAAACAAACCCGCCCTTATTTTCATGGCAGACCGCTTCAGCGTATTTCAGTGCAACTGAATTCAGATTGACTTTTCTAAAAACCCAACTCTAGCTTCATTGCTTCTCTGGTACCAAAAGCCCCAGTGGCAAACTCGTTTTTTTGCCAAAACCTACAGTATAATCTGGAATGACTCGAAAAGAAAATTTTGCATTTCCAATATGCAAATGGAAAGGCTACCAAACCCAAGGAAGTCTGGATCAGTATAAAGCAAATTTAACGCAGTTATACAGGGGAGAGAGAATATTATACAACATATTTTGAAATTTCTCTTAAATAGGTTTTTTAAGTACAAAGTTTTTTAAGTTCTTTAAGCAAAACATCCCTCTTTCATCCTCGATCTGATTTAAAGAAGAAGACATGGATTAGTTAAAAATATAAGGAGACACTGGCCTCATAAACAACATAAACTGACTGGGAAGTCAGAGCATGGCCTTTCTCCTCACTTCTGCAAGCATTTGATATGCCAATAAAAGATATGAGAAATCTAGTAAATATGACATACATGCACTACTACACAAAGTTTTTCTATTTCTTCTACTGAAGAATTAACATGTGAAGCAGAGAGGGCAGCTTCAAACTCTCAGCAAACTATACTGCTTGGAAATCAGAGGTAAGAGCTGGGCTTCTTCTCTGCTGAGCACAGCAAATTAACTCTGAGCTTGGTCACAAGTTCATTGAATGCATTATTCAAAGAAGTGATTCCTTACCTTCGGAAACCTTTCTTTGTACACATGATTCATCATTATTATTTCACTGTCAAAGGAAATTGGGGAGCGACCCGGGCTAGAGGAAAAAAAGAAAGTATGTTATCATTTGCAGGTATCACATCAAAAGTCTCCAAAACCCAGTGCTGGTCACCACACTGCCACCACTTTGACTTCACTTCAGTAACGGGCAGATGTTGAACTGAGAGAAAATCCTAGCAAGCAACGGCAGTCTATAGCCCTCACAATTAAGCCATCTGAGAACTGCTAACATTCCTGTCTCCACATGAACTCAGGCAGAATTCCACCTATTTTCAGCAAATGCAAGCCCTAACATAAAAACATGTAGAAGAATTAGTGCATTTGTTGCAGGTATCTCTGTTATTTCATGGCAGCGGCAGCAGCCCTGCCCAGGAAGAAATCAGTGTTACCTCTGGAGTCCCTAGTGTCAGAAGGGAACAGAGTAAAAGGAATCGAGGAACTTGAGGTGACTTGCTTGCCTTTGTCTGAAGAACACCACACTACAGGAGGCATGCATGAGCAGCGTTACTCAGCTAAATCTTACATATAAATACCACAAGTAGTAGGAAGAGAATACTTTTATGAAAACTCCACTCCCTTGAGGCACATTACGCCACGGATGCATATGCATGTCTGCATAGGTTAGCAAGAGACCCCAAGGCACACCAAAAACCAGGATGCTAAATCTTGACAAGCTGCATTTATATGACTGTTTGGGTATTTTTATTTTTTTTTTAAAGAAGAGTTGCATCTCATTTCATCACATCTGCTGGTATGCAATGCTCTGACTCATTCTGCCACTGAGGACAGCCAGAGTGAGGTAATGCAGATAAGCCCAGGCTGCAGGATCGCCTACAGCGTCTCATTTCCCTGGTTACCTTGTTTTAATGCTTAAGACAAGCAAGGGCTTCAATTATTTGGCATCTTACGTGATGCATTGTCATTATAATTTTAAGAGTACTACATATTGCTAAAAATATTTTCTCTATACAAAAAATTCCATTTTATCTTGAATGAGTTCAAACATTTTAAACTTTCTGGTGAAGGATGAAATGAATCTCTCTAAATGGAATAAACACATTTTAATCTCAAAATGCATTACAATTACTACCTTGCTGCTAACCTATTTAAAGGGAAAAACAACCTTTTGGGAACATATATTTACAATACAAAGAAAATTTAACTCACTGGCTCATGGAATATAACAATATCAATCTCTTTTCTTGCCTGGTGCTGGAATTCCATGAATTACACTGTGTCTTGATTTTATTAAGATTTATCCCTCGGCTTGAGAAAATGCATTTCAGATTAAATCTCTCACAGAGTCCTTATATTAATGGAGAAAAACTGATTTGGATGTTTCGGATACCAAGTAAAACCACATTTTCATCAACTTTGTTTGAAGAAAAATACCCCTTAGCTTGGTAGACAGCTACTTTTAATTAGGGAAAATTTTCTTCAGAAAGAAACTTACATTTATACTTGTATGTAATGCAAGGCATAATAAAAATAAGGGCAAAATATTTAAATTTCAGACTTAGAAACAAACTTCTCCACTCATCTAACATGCTATCTTTATCCTTTTTTCTCTACAACCAAACTGACACTAACATGACACTTGTTTACCAGCAGTTCACATAGAGCTGAAGAATTTGGGGAACACAGTTACTAAAGAATTTATTTTTCTATAATGTATTATTTCTCTGTGTGATTTAAGTGAGGAATAAACTACAAGAACATAGAAGCCCTTTGATACTAACGGCAGAAATATGGAGACACATACATACTTCATTTCAACATTAAAGTAGTCCTACTAAAATTTGTGCATGCTTAAATATTTGCTGTACAAATGGGCTACAGTAAAACATGAGGGGCTTCTGCCTTTTGCTTTCAAGGCACTTTATTCATATGGATACAGGAAATTAAAAGCTACACAGAAATCCTTCTACTGGACCTGCCCGGACAGCAGATGTAGCACTTCCTGAAGGACAGCCACAATGATACGGAACTTTATTGGGTTAGCTTTGGGGTTTTTTTATTATTTTGAAACAAAGACATTTCTCTGCACAGTTGTTTACTGATTGGCAAGAAAGAAAACATTTGTAATCCCTTAGGTTCCTTGGGTGTTGGCAGTTTTGTATCTCATCTCTGGAAGCTGATCAATGCCACTTTTTGCCACGGAAAACAACAGAGCACCCAAACAACTCCAAATAAAACCCAAGAGCAAGGTTCAAATTGTCATTCCAAATAAAATTTGTCCAATATAACCAGTCAAATTAAATGTCTAGCTGACTAGAGTGAGACTGAAACATAACATACTGTACCGTAATTTTTTTATGTTCGTTCTTAGCCTGGGAAACTGCAGAGATAATGAGACAGATAACTGACTAACCAAACACTAGCTGCTGGTTACTTAACAGCACCTTTGAGACACAACCAGGTGAGAAAGCAAGCAGGACTGGGCAGATAAATGAATACCATCAAGGGAGAATGGAAGGAAATTTAGAAAAATGGAAAAAAAGAGTTTATTACATTTTATTTTCAAACACAAAAGCTTCACACATCTACCTAGCATCAAAAATTTCACATACAGAACTAACCAGTCTAACATTTCAAGCCTCACAAAGGAACAGATTATTTTCTGTAAAACAGAGGACAGATACTGTGCACGTGCATAACATTTTAAGACGAAAAGCAGGCTGCTTCTCTTTTCTTGGTGAAGATAGGTAGGTCAAGGAAATGATTATTGCCAGCGAGTTTTTCATTTCAGCAGGGCAGGCATTAGAAGAATAACATCTGTCCCCTTAAGCTTAACAGCAGAATGAAAAACTACTCTCTCTTTTCCACTTCCTCACCCTCCCTCCACGTTATGAAGCGATGTGGTGGTGGACTGCCAGTGACATCTATCTCCTGCAAAGCCTTCCAGCCTTCAGCTTGTCAAAACTCTTCATTTGATGCTAGAAAGTGAAAATAGCTTATAAACAGCTATTTCAAGGAGTAGCATTTATACTAATAAATTAAACCTTACAAATCCTAGTTTAACTGTGACTAAATAAAACCGGGATGTTTATGGATACCTAATTTATCCTTCACTGTGACAGATGTATATATTAGGAAAAAGCTGAGAACCTGAAAGCACTGTGCTTCCTTCTTCTTTTACCATGATCATAAAAAGTTTAATTATGATTTTTTTACAGCATGTTACAAAAGTCAGTGTGCATATGAAAATTAAAACCATAGGCCTTAATTTTCTGTCATTTCCAGACAGAGAAGATACGAATTTTACTAGAGAGCTAAAGTTGTATGAAGTAGAAATTAACTGAATTAGAGATTAACTGAATTAATTAAACAAATCAAGAAATTTAAAACAAATCTCTTTGAAGAACTTTTTAAAATCAAGTTTGCAGAACTCAATGTCTTGAGAGAGAAAACAACATTAGCGACAATGTAGCTAGAATGTATTTTCATATGAAATAGATGCCTTATGCTTCAGAACATAAAACTATTACCCTTCACTGGCAAATCAGGGGCTGCGTGAAACCTCACGCCGCAGGGAGCACCGTCGGCTCTTCCACAGGCTGTGGCAGACGGTGCTTCCTGAAAGCAGCAGCATGAAGTGATGAAACCACCAAGATTACTCAAGTGGTTAAAGCTGATGCTTAAGTGCAGTGAGATGAAAGAGCTCCACAACCTGCAGGATCAGTTTTTAAGACAAAAATGGACTGTGTGGGTCACTGGTGTGGTTTCACATCACATATTCCCTCTTCCCATCTTGGGTATTTTCTTGTCAGAAGCCTTTTATGGCAACTGGAGTTTTCTGGGCGTCGTCTCTGTATATTTTTAATGGCAGGACCTAGCATGTCAAAAGTCAGGCTGGAGATTGCATTTAAAAAGCACTCCCCAGTAGAGATGAAGGAGCATATTTGATTAAGGATGATCTCACCTACTTCAACTGTATAAAAACTCACTGCTACAATCTTCAATCCTTTTTCCCTAGACAACATTATCCTGAAATATGAAAAGAGATCAAGAAAAATACCAGATTGGTGGGCTGAGCGACTGCACAACGCAGTTACTGAAGAAGTCGTTATTAGTTAACTCCACTTTTATCTCTGACATTCTCCACACATTCCCACGTTAGCTACTGCTACTGGATGACAAGCAAAAAGCACCAGGAAAAGATGGAGGGCAGCATCTCTCTAACTTAAAAAGAGTAATGATGCCGAGTTTAGTGCAAGAATTCACACTCTCCATGCATTTCACTTCTAGGAGAAAAGATCTTCTTCAGGTAAAGCCCAAGATTGTTCTAAACAAAGTGAACGCAGCCTGGGCATCCCTCTGCTGGTCAGTAACTTGAAGGACTTGAAGGCTGCGTTACAGAAAAAAAGAGAATCATTGAGAGATAATACTTAGGAACTACTTCTGCAGGTAATGAAGAAACACTCTGCTCCTGAAGACACATGGTAAGCACCCAAATGGGGAGCTCATGTGGAAATACAGTCTTTCACTTAGGATGTGAGCACTGGATTCATTGGAAATAGATGAGAGAACAGTCTCCTGGCTTTACCAACCAGTTTTATAAGCACGTCACATATTTGGATTCCAGCATTGGTCTTCTTTCCCCTGCACAGGAAAGCAGCTGGGAACGGATCAGTGCCATTTCTTTGGTGTAGGAATTCGGGGGATTTCAAATAAGGTATGACTAGTTAAGTCATGGGTATCTTCAAGTCATACTGGCAGACGCTACCTCTCATGACTATACACTTTGTTTCATCCAGTTTGATCAGTAAAACTGCTCTATATGAACAGAATATTTGCAGTTAGGTACCAGAAAATGGTAAATTTCTAGTCAAAGAAGTAGATTTTGGCAAAAGTTACACCTAGGCAATACTCTATTTACAAGCATGAAAGGATCATCTCATACTTCTAAAAAATCTTAATTACAGAGATCCTCAAAAACAACAGTTCCAGCATTTGAAAGGACATCTTAAAATACCAGTTCCTCTCTCATAAAAAGCGATGTAAGGCTGCAGCAATAAAGGATGAAAAATTAATACATGTTAACAATCAGTCATAAATATCAGAACATCTTTTAAATTATGAAACTGTGACGGTCAATTAAAGAAAACGTCTGATATGTTTTGTACATCTGCTTTTCATTAAAGCTGATCAAACAAGAACACTAAATGCTCATGAAAATATTACAGTTCTAGGAAACTTCTTAATTTTCAACACATTAACTGCTTAGACTTTATTCTTTCATTTTTAAAGTGAGTAAAAATATCCTCTCACCAAGCAAGCTAACTCTGTCGTATGGGCAAATAAATAAGCAAGCTGTGAATCAGGTCTGGTCTTCATATATTTCAGTACTCGTTTCTTTACAAGGACCTGCTACCCTCTGTCAAAGAGGGTATTTACTCCTGCAAACATTGCTCCAGTTGGTTGAACTGACATATCAATTTTCCTTTGAGGTGCAAGGGCCAGCATCAATGCTTGGTAGCAGCAAGGATGCTTAGGGACGCACAGTATCACAGCACTAGTAATAATCACAATTAAAACCAAATCAGGTAGAATAAGTTAAAAAAAAATAAATTACTTCATTCTAAGCTTTTGAATACCAATAAGGCTGGACATTATCACACTGAAAAACGGAGGGGTGGGGGGAGAGAGAGAGAGAGAGCGCGAGCGCATTCAAGAGAGGAAGAAGATTAATCACATAGTTGTATGACACACTGAATTAACCTAGTCTCATCACGAATTATAAACTACTATGTGATAACTCTGCTTTTAAATTGGCTCACAGAGGTAAAATTGGCAGCAAGTTGATAACCTGTATTAACAAGGAAGAAAACAAAATTGGGCTCTTCATTTTATCGTTTATATCATTCTTGCATTAGCAAGAGTGTCTTATACTTCATTACGCCAACAGTCACATGTCTGTGTTAGAAAGGACAACAATCAGTTTCGTGATGTGTTGGCTACCTACAATAGCTGCCTTATCTGTACAGAATTAGTGCCGCTACAGTTACACTACTCAGCAATAGTCAGCGTTAAGTGTGGCAGCAAGAAGACTGAAGTAGGACTATTCTTCAAAGAGACTTAGTACGAGTTGCATAATTAGTCTTTTACCACTTGGCAATTTGCGGAGATCACAGGGTAAGTGTGCTACTACTCACAGTACACACCTACTCCTGTAGATTACTGTATAACTACACTTAGCAGATCCATATGCTACACCACGCAGCCTGTACTGAAGTTAGAACACACAAATAATTACAAATAATCATGAAAGATCAGCTCTGCCTTGTCACGATATTCACCATGGATTTTCTTGTTATCTTGGCTTGTTTCACTTCCTTTTATTACAAACCCCAGTCTAGGTGCTGAGCTGGGCACACTGATTCAGTATTGGCAACTGGCAGGGCTTCTGAATACTGTCTTGTAATTTAAGGGTGATACCACCTCTGACATCCTCAGATGAGAAGCAGAAGGGAGACTTCACCTCCATGACCCCTGCTCATACAGATCCTTTTTCTTTCACAAGACGCTGTGTCTAGAGGCACACATCTCTAGACTTTTACTTGAGTCATAGAAACATAAAACAATTCAGGTTGGAAGAGACCCTTGGGATCATCGAGTCCAACCATTGACCCTACACCACAAGTTCACCCCTAAACCATATCACCCAACACCCCATCGAAGTGACACTTGAACACATCCAGGGATGGCGACTCAACCCCCTCCCTGGGCAGTCTGTTCCAGGGTCTGAC
>NW_009702797.1:53290-53501 GCF_000703405.1 Apaloderma vittatum
AATTTCTTCCTAATGTCCAGCCTAAACTTGCCCTGTTGCAACTTGCAACCATTCCCCCTGGTTCTGTTCCTAATTACCTGTGAGAAGAGACCAGCCCCAAACTCTCTACAACGTCCTTTCAAGTAATTGTAGAGCATGATGAGATCCCCCCTCAGCCTCCTCTTTGTCAAACTGACGAGTCCCAGCTCCCTCAATCGCTCCTTATAAGGTC
>NW_009702798.1:0-673 GCF_000703405.1 Apaloderma vittatum
ACACGAGGATCAGCGTGGCCAAGTCAGATACAGCGACGCACGCTCTGAACCCTTCTCAATAACCAATGGTGTGAAACAAGGTTGCGTTCTTGTACCAACTCCGTTCACAATCTTCTTCAGCATGATGCTCCAAAGGGCCACCGCAGACCTCAATGAAGATAATGGCATTTACATCCACTATTGTACCAATGGCAACTTATTCAACCTAAGGCGACTGAAGGCCCACACTAAGACCCTAAATCACCTTGTCCGCGAGCTGCTTTTTGCTGACGATGCTGCCCTCGTTGCTCACACAGAAGCAGCTCTGCAGTGCTGAACATCCTGCTTTGCAGAGGCTGCTGAGCTTTTTGGGCTGGAAGTCAGCTTGAAGAAGACAGAAGTTCTTTACCAATCTGCACCTCAGGAAGTCTCCCATCATCCCCACATCACCACAGGCAAATCAGAGCTTAAGTCAGTCCAGCAGTTCAGCTATCTAGGAAGTATCATTTCCTCGGATGGTGAGACTGACAAAGAGATAAACAACAGGTTAGCAAAGGCACACAGAGCTTTTGGAAAACTCCATAGAAGAGTCTGGGGCAATAAACACCTGAAGAAAAGTACAAAGATTAGTGTCTACAGAGCCATTGTACTGTCTGCTCTGTTCTATGGGTCTGAATCATGGGTCATCTACCGC
>NW_009702798.1:799-11306 GCF_000703405.1 Apaloderma vittatum
GCACGTCGCCAGGATGAAGGATCACCGCCTCCCTAAGGCTGTGCTTTGTGGTGAACTTGCCACCGGCTGCTGCAACAAAGGAGCCTCAAAGAGGAGATACAAGGACTCTCTGAAACAATACCTCAGTTCTGGCCATTCTCACTACCATCAATGGTCCACTCTGGCCTCCAATTGGGAGACGTGGAAACACACCACCCATAATGCTGCTGCCTCCTTTGAGAAAGCACATAGAATGAGTCTCGAGGAGAAAAGACAACGCAGAAAGAACCGTGCCTCGCCAATACCACCTAAGGAGACTTTCCGCTGTGCCTTTTGCAGCCAGACTTGCCTATCCCACATCAGCCTTTTCAGCCATCAGCGCGCTTCGTTCACGAAGCCTAGTCATGATGATGATGATATTGATCCCTTCTAAAATAGATTTACTAGATGCAAGAAAAGGCAACATCACTGAATTGAGGTCTAGAAATCCAATGTAGATGTTTATCTGTACCTTAACAATAGTTTTCCCCTTAATTTATATATATTGTCTTCCCAGTCATTTTTATTCCCTGTGTTGAACCTGTGTTCTTTACATTTGGAGACTAAATCTGACATGTACAAAAAAAACCCCTGTTCAGTTATTTTTTAAATACAGATTATAAAAAGAGTAGCATGTTTCAGTCAGAAGACATCCTTCCAGGCCAGGCTGCATTTTAATCCTTTCCTTCCAATGATAACCTTTTAGGAGGGTAGTATACAATCTACACTAAGAAGCAAAATTAACAGAAGCAGAGAAGTGATAGTATTGTCATTTTTAAAACATCAGTTCTCTGGGAAAATGAAGGTTTTATTCTTATCTTTTATAGGAGCTGAATTTCATTTGCATGCTGCTGACAGTATGTTAGCCACCAGTTGGAAGACACAGTTTCCACTCTGACCCAGCACAACGCAAATGTTATTTTTGTTTAATAGCTCACCAATAGACTTTGCAATGAGCAACTAAACAAACAAACAAACAAACAAAAATCTTCCAGAACCATTTTACCAAATAATCTCATGCTACTAGGCAAGAACTTTAAATTTAAAAAGTATGTTCCTTTTCCATTGAATTAATGCACATAGCCTTCACTGAATTCCAGTTTGGACAGGAAAAAAAAAAGGTTCTGTACATGACATTACTGCCTTGAAAAATCTTTAATGCATGCTGAAATGACCCAAGAAGTTAGCTGGAAACCATTTCAGAAAATGATTGTATTTTTTCCTGCATGATGTCAAAACTGTCTTTGTCACCCATCTTCTTAATGTTCCTTGAAAACTCATTAAACCATTTATAAATAAACTTCAAAATCTCGAGTATCCATGCAGTGTTTTGTTCTATTGTGAAAGCCACAGCAATTACAGATTACTCTGGAAGATTTTTGGCTTCTATCTCCCTAATTTTCTAAAGGCAACATTTTCTATTGTAACTCTATTATTTGTTTCCTTGACAATCCTCCTCATCTAGCCTTCAAGGCACAAATAACTATGGACTTGGCAGCCCTAAAACATTTCTCATCAGAAGAGTCTGTAGAATGTTTTGTTAAATCTCTCCGTAGTGGTGTCAACACAGCAAGTGGCGGAAAAAAAGGAGCAGGAAGAACTTGTTACTCTTCTCCTGCTGCTTGAGGAAAGGGAGTGTATACGGATCTGCCTATCCACCTGCAAATACTCCTATATACGTACATACTACAAAATATTCTGTGCTCTTATTTGGGCAGCATAGTGCTGGAACATTGCTTCCCAAATCTCTACTCTTTCTTTTCCCTACCATGGCAGTGAGATTTTTCACTCTTCTGAAATTGCTTCCTGCATTTAAATGCTGTTACTCCTATTACAGCAGAGTAATGTCTGGTCCTCTAAACTGCACTAATCTTGACTAAAAACCAGCTGAATAAAGTCCTTCTGACTACTTCAGCAATCCTTTCAAATGTCTTTTATGCCAAGTGAAACTTGTGATTATATGTACAGCATTAAATTATACTTTTTTTTTTGGGACAAGCACACTCACACATATTTATCCAGTCTTCTGTATGGACTACTCTACACTCCTACCACAATTTTATTTGAGTTCCCAAAATGAAACCACTGTGATCAAGAATCCTTGGAAAAAAGGGTGGTATACAGGTACAAAAAAAATCAAAATTTATGGAAAGGCCAAAGAACTTTCATAAATAGTTTTTTTTTGTATTATCATTGCTAGTCATTACTTTCATGTCTAATAAATAGAAAAACTTCTGGCTTTTCATAAGTAGCCTGTTGTCAGTGCGAAACTCTTGACTTGTAGTTGATATAAAGGTACTAAGTGCACTGGGTGCTGTGGCTATCATTGAGCATGAGGCTAACTCCCAACAGAAGTATGCCTTGGTACCATTTTCAGAGGCAACAGGAAGCCTAATTCAGCATACTCTGTTCCTCAGTCCTCTGCCTTTACTCCATCTTTTTTTGTTCTTCAAGAGAGAAGCAGTAGCCCCTCATTGACCACGCCTGCTCACCCACAGGCAACATTCCTGAGCAGCTTTAAGTCACCTCTGCTAGAAACGACAGCCAATGCAAGCTTTGAATCTAGGCACTGTGAAAGCACACAAAAACCCCCAGGTTTGTTACTAGAATTTACAATGCTTTTGCAACAGTATGTTGCACCCAGACATTTATCCCAGAATAGTGTTTCGTAACATCATCACATATGTGTTCCATGAAATAAAAATGCAGAAAAAAAGACAAATGCTGTGCTTTCCTTATGTTCCTTTATTTTTAAAAGACATTCTGCATTCCTTATTCTTCTGCATTCCTTATTGCTTGATTTTAATTTATTTTTCTGCATTTTTTTCTGGCACATTTAGCACTGCTGTAAGTATGTGTGTATGTGTATTATCATCTACAGGTACAGTGCATGCTAGGTACACTGGTATTTTGTTCAATAGAACTAACAAAGAAATGCAAGATTAACTTACATAAGTTACAAGTGAAACATCTGATGGAGGCATTACACTCCCCACCTCCACTTATGCTATTTATGTAAAAAAAGACTTCTGGACATAATTCATGACTCTGTGGCATTCAGTGTTTGGGTTTCTTAACATCGTCCTAATGACACTAAAGGACTGTGCTGATGAAAGTTAGAATGAAGTATGTATACGAAAGAAACAAATTACGAGATCTGACAGATTTGCATACCTTGAAGATTGTGGATTTAACATGGGATAAGTATATAGCAGTGCAGGCAGGTAGGGAATTGACAGATAAATATGGGTTCCTCGCTAAAATCCACATTTCCTCACCATTTCTGCTTCATGTAGCACTTGGCTTAATTTTCAAGTAAATTTAAATGCAACAAACTAAATCTTGCACAGAATGTATCTTTTGCCTAAAACAACTGTAATCAATAATCAGAAGGAAAATTTTGGACATCTTACTCCTTTTTAAATAATAAAAAACCTCCCTATAATAGTCCTGCTCTGCCTTTTTCTATACTGAAAAATATTTTCTGCTACAAGCTATTCAAGGCTAAAGCCTGGCAGGACATAGCCATACCACAAGATATACGGTGAATGCTGGCATACAAATTGGTCTTCAGCTGTTACAAATTTCTCCTTCTTGTAGTATTGATTTCACAGGGAAAGAAAAGAAAGACAAATACCTATTAGACATATTGGATATTATACAGCAGGGAGGTAGCATATTCTCTTTATTTTTGTTGTCACCACCCCAGTCTCATTTAACAAATTGCTCAAATAGATTCATTCACTTAAGGTTTTGTATATGAGACCCAGATGTTTTTTATCCCCAAGAGCTGACTCTGAGGACTATGAAGTAATGACAATAACAGCTAACACCTTTTATCTTTATGAGGATTATAATCATATCCTCTACTTGTTTAAGGCAGTTTGCTTTTCACAAGAGAACTCTGGAACACAAAAGCACTTCTCAAGTTCTGGAAGAAGACCTGTGTACACTTTTTCCCCTGGACTCCTTTGAGACATACACATATTCTGGCTTCCCTCACACATTAAGAATGCGTGGATTCGAAAGATGTGGGATGATTCAGTCAGGTACCCATTACAGCAATAAGGGAAAAAAGGACTCCCGCATGCAGTGCATTGCTCCTGCCTGGCACAGGAGAAACAGCCAGAGAGGGCCCCCCACCTCCCAGGAGAACCCTGCAGAGTGCCTGGAGGCGTGTGTTCACACTGTCAATGACCTGCCCAGTGCATCCAAACTTATAAATGATCCGAAGCAAACTCATGTGGTTTATAGCTTTTCCAGGGGTGCATTTCTTCCCAGTCACACTATTTCTAACTTTCCATTTACTGACAATTTTCTTCATCCACCAATTTAAATAAGAACATAAAAATGAAAATTTATCCATTTTCAATACCTTTTCTGCTGAAAATAAACAGCCATTTCTTCTTACTTTCCATTAAATAACCACATAAACCCACTGAAGGCACCTAGAAGAAAAGGAAATACGTGCAGCTTTGAAGTAATTTACATTATGGTATAAATACTTTATTTTTTTAACTTAAAAGATTAATTGCAAGCATTTAGTTATCAAAAACTATTTGTAAGTGATCAATGTAAAAGACATGGATAGGGTATTTGCATAATCTGGATTTTTATCAGAACTGCTTTTTCTGCACTACCTATGTGCTTTATATGGCTCCACGGATCTGACTCACTGAAAAGAGCAGAGTTGTAAAAGTAAAGTTTGCAAAAAAGAGAACAGGAAAAGTCCTTGTACTTTTTCTTCTTTTTCAGAAAAGTAGGCTCTTTCTCTCTCACATAATCTTTGCATAGCTTCTAAAATGATGCATACAATTTCTAATAAGGGTTGTAAATTATATATAAAGTGCTACTGTACTATCCCGTGGTATCTGAGTTTAAATGAAGGTTCCACCCCACTTGTATGCTCATTCACTCTTCAGCTGAAGAGATTATTTTGTTCGCCCATGTTTAGTTTTCACACTGTAGAGTTTCCATTTCTCTCTACTAGTTGTGAATACTGATGATGTTGCATACATTTCACTGTTCTATTTTGAAGAAAATATTTCTAACGCTAAATTTTATATCCATAGTCTATAGCCTATTGCACATTATGCCTAAACAGATGGCCAGAGATTTTTCTAACAATAACAATAATTTCATACCTAATTGAGATGCCTTGTGTTTTATTAGGCCCAGCCAACTGAATTATTTCTGCCAAGAAATTACAAAAATATCTCCAAGGCTTTTCAGCTCTAGTCATTCACAAAACCAACATGAAAAATTAGTTTTAAGAACTTATGACTGCTTTTCCATAAGTTCTATCTTTCCCTTCTATTTCTTGTTACATGCATGCAATTATATTTACAATGCATTATGAGAAATCACTGTTAGAAATTGGAGGGCAACTGAAATCTATAGATTTGGTATGCTTTTCAGGAAATGTATGAGAGCTAATATAATTCTGGATTTCCCCCAAATAATTCTCCTTTGGGTAACCTTGTCAAAGAAAAACATGGCAGCATGGACATTTACTAAGGCTAGATTCTGCTTGTGTTCTATAGCCAGTCCACAGAGCTTTGACCCTCCTCTTAGTTCTCTTTATCAATAATCTACACTTTCTAAAAGATTTTTTGCACTAACACCATTTTTGTGTTGATTTTCTTTCACATAATGTTTGTATCATCAGTCAGAGACAGTAAACAGCTCAGAAATTACACTACAGGAGATAAAGCCATATGAAATAGGCTTTCTGGACCATTTTCTATTTCCATTAAGCAGGAATCACATCAGTTTCCAAGTTGCTGAAAGAAAAGGATGTACAGAAATTGATTTGGCATCTGGTTTGGATTTGGAATATTTACACAGCATCAGAAAGAAATAATGGTTTGAAAATGTATTTTTGTTATAAATTCATTTCCTTCATTAAATAATACTCTGCTTCAGCTACTTCTACCAGGCTCTATATGACTTTGAATATTCTGACTTCTTTTGTGGATTACAAACCATTTTTTCTTCTCAACAAATAGATACTTTATCACTGATTTTTTAGAAGTCTGCTGGAATAATAGGTCCCCAAACTTTGCATTTACTAAAACTGTTGAGAAACATAAAGGCAAGAGAAGAGAGCTTGCTTTGATAATGTTATCACATACAATCATACGTTTATGTTTGTCCTACAGGTAATATGATATGCTGAAAAGAAAAACAAGCTCAGAAATGCAACATCACTTCTAAAACACTGCACTAAACTCTTTATTTGTTAATTCAGTATTAATTTTGTTGCACAATACTATATTTTGTTGCACAACACAGCTTGTAAAGATATCAAAAAGCACAAAGATTGAGTAATTTGGAAACCATGCATAAATAACTAAGCAGTTAATACTGCATAAACAATCCTGTGTTGATATTCAGGCACTTTTGTATATTTGATATATTTTAGTCATTTAGACTCATTGCATCAGTACAAAATACCAGCTGTGACATTGTAAAGGTTTTTTTAGCATTTTAGATTCCTTTAATCACATTCTGGATATATTTGACTTGTCTGATTACACTTCTACTTTTTGCAGATTTTGGACTGAAGCTGTGCCAGGACTCATGGCAAAAGATAACTCTTGAGACCTACCTTCAGTGAGTGCTTGTTATAGAAACCCTAAGCTGTTCTAACCTTGAACAAGAAATCAGAGCCTGAACTAGATCCTGGCTAACTTCTCACACTGCTCAAATCTGCAAAACAACATATGGTCTACTGACCCATACACGATGGTTTGTATTCTAAAGAGCAACTAGATATTGTTGTGCCTGATATACGATGAACTGTAAAAAGTCTGCTGTCATTTCAAAACAATCAAAGCCGGCAGCCAAATCTATCACTCACACTTGCTCTAACTTTGAAAGAAATGCCAGATTTAATTAGGCTATTTTTCTACAAACAAAACCATGATCAAAATGTTGGAATATTTTTACCTAATAAATACAAATTACTGGAGAGTGCTTGCAAAAATCGAAACTTATAGCATATGTCACAAAAATTCAGAGTATTAAGGCACAGTGTTCATGCAACACGATGGGATTTGCTTGTAATTTCTGTGCAGCAGAACACCTGCTGTTCTGCAATGCCCACTGCTCCTGTCTGCCCACTGCCATAACCCTGCAGTGATGGTACTGCCAGTCGTCACATCCCTGTATTAATTAATCTGCAATGGAGGTCGTTACGTGTGAGGACTGTGCCTAAGAAGCAGTCCTCATACCATCACAGTTATGACTCAGAACCAAATAACTGATTATTAAGAATAAATAAAATCTTCTAACACAAGTTTTGTATTTCCAGTCGCTTTGAAAACTGTACCATGTGTAGACTACGTGACATTTGGCAAAAAGGATTATGTTTATCCTCACTTCATAGATGGAGAAAAAAATTATAAAGGATTTCCCAGGATCACAACATGGTTTAAACAAGAGCCAGAAAAGAAGTCAGACTTTGATTGCCAGACCTATGTCTTTGAGACCAAATAATTGAGCAGTTTTTGGACAAGCCAGTTTTGATGAGATGTTCAGTTAAACAGTTATTTGTTCTTCAGGTTAATCAAACAGATGAGTTTTTTAAATAATGACATTTTAATACTGCCCTACATTGACTGCAAAAATAAAAATCAATCACCTTTGTCAAAACAAATTATAATAGCATAATGAAATACTCTGTGGATCAGTATCTTCACATTGTCAGTTGTCCAGACACTGCAGTAAGCAACACACTCCGAGAAGTCTCAGCAGTTACAAAGTATAGTGGTAATTTTATACAGCTATGTTGAAAACAAGAATGGCTGAACTTTTAAATATCTGATAATGAATCCATTGTCAAAGGCTGGACATAAAGTTGAATCGAATTGCAGGGTATGTTATTTTCCCTAACAGAAAAAATGATGAGAGGGATAGTATTTTACCATGGAGAAATACAGATTTTCATTCAACAGCTGGCAAGCAGTGTGTCCTCAATAAGAGCTATCATAAAGAGGTTGCTGAAAATCAACTAGCTTCAAGAAAAAAAGGCATGGCTGCAAACATTTTGTGTAGTTTGGAGATCAAGTAGCACAGTGTGGGTGAAATAGAGAATATGCTGCAGTGGGAATTCAACTGATCACTAACTAGCACTTCAAAAAAAAGAATAATCAGAGTAAAAAAATTGTTTTACAAAGAAAAGCAACATGACTTTATAAAGGAAGTAACATTGCTATGTGAATGCAAAAAAGGGGGGATATTCAACCATAATACTGAGTTGACAGCTTCAGCAGAAGGGAATATAAGAGTTATTTTTCCTAAGGAAGGAAGGAAGGCGGATGAGACACAAAGAGAAAACAAAGTGGTTCACATTCTATCATAGTTCACTGATGGTGATGGTCCAGCACGCCTAAGGAGCTGGGCAAAAGAGATGTACATAGATTCAAGTCAATAAAAGAGTAGATTTGGCCCATATTTCAGAAACAATGACACCAACTGTATGTGAAATAAAAATATGGAACAGAAGTGTCAAGTAAAGCTCAAGGATTAGTCAAAAAATGTAAAAATAAATGATGCTACAACTGAATGTAGTTGAGATTTAACAACTGATTGTAATGTAACTTTTTGACTGGGGAAAATTTTCAGATTTTGGAAATGCATTTGGAAATATCAAGTTAAAGTTGTGAATAAAAGTACTGCAAAAAGTTTAAATGTTATGTTTCTTTTCTGAAATCTTTATTTAATACCTAATCAGTAATTACATTAAAAAGAAAGTTCTAGGAAATTACTGCACACTAAAGCAACTCTTGATAGACCCTATGTCATCTATTATTTGGAAATAGCATAGAAAGTGAGAGATGGATATTAAGTGCTCTTGATCAGTTCAGCATGGTTCACTTCACAACTGAGATTTCAAACAAACATGTAGATGATCAAAACTGGCACTAAAAAAAAGTCAAATAAGGTATTGATCTTCCTTATATTATGAGCTGTGCCTGATTTATAAACCACATAGCAAAAGGCCACATGTGACATATGCCTGATCATTCTTTTATGTTTGACATACCATGTTTTAATTTGTGTTCCATAAGTCAAATCAAGTCTCTAAGGTATGCAGTGTAATTCATGTTGCATTAGATACGGAATTAAGATACCTTAAAATAAAATGTAAAAGAAAGATGAATATAACGAAGTGCAATACAGTTTGAAAACTATTTACTTAGGATAATGAAATGAAAGAAAAATATCCCTAAATTCATGTGGCAATCCTTCTCACTAGGACTGACGTAATTCCAGTTCTCATTTGTTTTCAAACACACTCAACATGAGATGTATGACTGTGATTTATATTGCTCGAGCAAATATTCCTTGCTAGAAAGACCTTACAGGATTTTACAAGAGAATCCATTCTGATGGATGCATAGAATTGTGAGCAGATTTAAATTTTATATACTTTTGGTGGGTCATTTGTACACTTGATCCTAAAAATCTTTTTTCCCAATATGTTTATGAAAGTAAGACCTGTACTTTGCTTAACGTAGGTACAAGTTTAACAGCATTTTTGAATGGCAGCTTTAGCTGTGCCCCTCACATAAGTGATTAAATGTTAATTTTAGTGATACCATAGGTGGAAGCTCATTCTTCTTATTGAGTATTTAAGACTTCACATTTATTATTGAAAAATTGCTACACCACATTATTTTTATTACAAAGTAATTCATGAGCAACTAAAGTTCAAGAAAATGCCTTTGAACTATTGACAATTTTAACAGAGAATGCAGAAACACAAAACTTAAGTTCCTGTTACAAGCTTCTACTCTATTGAACTTGGCTGATGTTCTCTTGCTAGTATCTTAAGGAAAAAAACTGCATTGAGGAACTCTGTTTCAAAATTCTAGCCTTGCTTTGGTAGAGAGTTGCAATTTATATTAAGTTCAGATTTAATTTTTTTTTTAATTACATGTTAATTCCTTGAGTTTGAAAAAAAAACTTTTATAAAGTAACAAACAATAGATCATTTAGAACAAACAATATATTTTGACTACTACTATTCAATAAGCTCTTCATTTAAAGTATAGCAAATATAGGAAGTTTTAATATTAAACAGACATTAAAAACAACTGTGTGTACTTCAGCAAAACTAGCATTTGAAACATGTATAAATATATGGACACTCTGACGTACTTTGAAGAAAGAAAGAACCAAAACCATGAAATATCACTAAATATGATGTTTTGACACAGTAGAAATGTTGTATTTACAAACTCATAAGATTTAAGTTTTGTATCACTTCTCACTTCCCCAGCAGTTGTCTATATTGCCAGTTGTTTAGACTTCCATCCCAGATTTAAGCTGTCAGTCTGAGGAACTTGGTTTATACCTTGTTCCAGGACAGGGTAGGAACCAAGAACCACTATGCTGCGTCACCTCTAGTATGTAGCACTGTACGTGTGTTCTGAATTTCCTCAACAAAAACCAACTGTCTTGGGTTACAATATGTAACCAA
>NW_009702799.1:0-8151 GCF_000703405.1 Apaloderma vittatum
GTCTGTAGGGTCTGCGGGTCTGTAGGGTCTGTGGGTCTGTAGGGAGAAGCTGTGCAGGCAGAAGCGCCCCTCCTGCGGACGGCGAGGTCCTGTCCTGTCAGACGTGGAAAGTTTGCATCAAATAACGGAAGCAGACCTCGAAAACTGGGTGAGAATATTCGCCGAATTTTAACCTTCTGCCACATGCATCGGCGTGAAAAAAAACCAAATGCCTTTGGAAGCAAGTATATAATAAAGGGGAAGATTGCTGAAGCTGGTGAGGTTTTGTTAGTTCTCTTGTTTTCCTCATTCCCACCTAGTTTCATTGATCGGAGTAGTTAGTGTCTGAGCTGCTTGCATCTGTGTTTTGGTAGAACAAGACTAAATGTTTGATTGTCTTCCTGGCCTTTGGTAAACTCTCGTTTTTGCAATGTAATTCAAATGATAACAGTACAAATGTAGGAACTGAATATCTAATAAACAGGCTCTTCTTTGGGCTCAACAGGTTGTTGGAAACATCCATCCACCCTTGTGCAGACCCCTTATCGTTCAGGTCTTCCGATGAGGAAATCAAATGTAGCTTTTTCACTGTAAAATAAATTCATGTTTTTCAAATTACAGCTAAGAAGGAAGTATTTTATACCAATGAGTATTCAGCATTGCAGATTTGCAAAGCATCAGCTGATGTTCAACATCTCTTACCATATCCCCCTTCTCTCTGAGGAGGAATCTCCACTGCATCCTCCAACCTCTCCTCGACCCTGGCTCTCGGTGATACAGCCTTATTCAATTTATGCAGTGCATATAATGAAAATCTGTCCATGTGTATTTCACTTTTGCAAAAATTGTGGTGATCTGCTAGTTGATGTATCAAGTATTTTTAGCAAATAAAGGATAAAACAAAAATTCAGCTTTCCTTACAGTGTTTTCCTTCATCCAGATTGTTAACTTATTTTTCATCTGCTTATTTATGTTGAAACTCCCTTTTTTACTTCATATAAACATTTGAAAAGGCAGGATTAACTAAACTAGAGCAAACTGAATTACATAAAAAAAGATTTCATGACTACGTTATGGGTTTGTAGTGATAAAATGATCCATCAGGGTGCTTGTTGGGACAAAAGGCCAGGTTAGATAAAACCAGAGTGGTTAGGTCTATGCAGTTGCACCTGGAGGGCTCCTGCGAAGAAACCTCTGTGTGTGGTGAGAGAAGAGTCCCAGTAAATCTCAATAGATTGCTCCAGAGAAAGCACGAAATACTAAGCAAAGCATGTATTAGAATAATTCAAGATACTTGCAACTCTTTCAGATAATTGCATATATACACACAGGCATGGTCATATGTGTTTTGGTCACCACAGTACAAGAAGGACATCGAGGTGCTGGAGCAGGTGCAGAGAAGGGCAACAAGGCTTGTGAGAGGTCTGGAAAACATGCCCTATGAAGAGCGGCTGAGGGAACTGGGTTTGTTTAGTCTGGAGAAGAGGAGGCTGAGAGGAGACCTTATTGCCCTCTACAACTACCTAAAAGGAGGCTGAAGTGAGGCTGGTGCTGGTCTCTTCTCTCTAATTACTAATGACAGGACAAGGGGAAATGGCCTCAAGTTGCGTCAGGGTAAGTTTAGATTGGATATTCGGGGGAAGTTCTTTACTGAACGAGTGGTGAGGCACTGGAACAGGCTGCCCAGGGAGGTGGTGGAGTCACCAACCCTGGAGGTGTTTAAAAAAAAAGTAGATCTAGCACTTGAGGCTATGGTGTAGTGGTTAGGTATGCTGGGATGAAGGTTGGACTAGATGATCTTCAGAGGTCCCTTCCAACCCCTAACATTCTGTGATTCTGTGATTCTGTATGTATGTGCACTATGTATTGGGCAACTGTTACTGTACTTAAAGTCCTTTTAATACTTCTCATTACTGCCTTTTACATTTGGGTTGTCTTCCTGCTCCTTATTCTTCATTTCCTCAATGCTGAGGAAATTTGTAAATTAAATGCTACTATCAGTATTTGAAATTTTCATTGATTTGTTTTCACTAATTATTTAGTCAGTTGTAAGACTCATTTCTGTACTTGTATACCATCCTGAGATGAATTCTTAAAACAGTTAAAAGACTATCTAAAGAAGACCAGGTATAACGTTCAAGCACAAATTACAGATCCTGTTGCTAAGCCACATTTTTATATTCTGTTGAGACTCTGCCCTAGGCATACAGTCTCAGAATAGTAAAGGCCACATATGATTAGATTCAGGGCCTGTTCCTATGCAACTATATATATAAACTTCCACTTTTTATACTATAAAATATATAATTACAGTAATTTATTAATTATATGTTAGCCCAGTGTGCATTTTTCAGTTGGATTTCCTACATGTGTTAGGAGGCAAGGAGAAAAAGAAGCATTTGGAAGCATTTGCAGTTTAAACTCCATCTATTTGTCAGATGACGATACTAAAAAACCAGCATGGCCTTGAATGGACCACGGTGATCTGCAGATTTGCCCGTTGCTTTGTGCAGTGTCCTGCCTTCTGCACGCACTGAACTGAAACGCCCAAGTCCTGCCCACGCGGGGCCTGGTGCAGCACTGCGAAGCAGGTGCTTACCAACTGCTCAAACCACCAGTGTTCCTAAGAGGGTCTTTTACAGACCACAGTGATTTTGGATGGCTCCCTGTCCCGTGTGACCCGTCAGTAAGGGAGGCGGCATTAAGGAGAACAAGACTCCCTGCTTTTACTCTTTGGACAAGGGTCTGGAAATGCCGCAGATGATGTACTTGTGCCTGCAGCAAAGCGGGTGTGCAAGGACAGGTGAGAAATGACCAGACCACCTCTTTCTGCAACCCCACACCCTCTCCCCAGCAGCCTCACCAGCTCTCGTTGCATGAGTTAGTAAGGGAGAGATGGAGAATACTGTTGTTTTGTGCAAATGTAGGCTAGAGAATTATTCTTGCAATCAAATAGTTATTTACTGTGTCATTCCATTTCTTTACTAATATGCTTTATGCCAAACAACTGCTTTCAGGTTTTTGGTTTATATATACAAGCGTTATTTAATGTCCCAGATCTCAACCCAATAGAGATGCTCTGGAGTGACTTGACAGGAGCCATACACATGAGATGTCCAAAGAATATGACAGAGCTAAAGCAGTTCTGCCAGGAAGAATGGGCTAAAATCCCTCCTGAACGATGTGTGGCTCTGATCCACAGCTACAGGAAGTGCCGGGTTGAAGTTATTGCTGCCAAGGCGGATGTCAACCAGTTATTGATTCCAAGGGTTCACTTTTTCCACTAGCATTTTGTTGAATGAGTATGTTCAGTAAATACATGGAGGATCAGAACTGGTTTTGTGTTACTATTTTAGGCACATTATATTTGTCAATAATCTTGACTTAAATGACAGATCACATTTTATGACAATTTAATGCAGAACACCATGAAATTGCAAAAGGTTCACATACTTTTTCTTGCAACTGTAATTAATTTAAAAAATCATACATACTACAGAGCAGAATTAACATAAATATGATCTGAGACCTATTTCTGTAAGGAAAGTAGAGAAAAAGTGGGCAGTGAATTGCCTGCTTTTTTAACACACTCACCTGGGAACTGTAAGTATTTGAATGGATATTTACTAGCGTCACAGAAGCAACTCTTCCAACAAAAGATGACTGTATGGATAGTGTTGAGGTTGTACATGGAACCACTTCTGCAGAAAGTTTTCCTTCAGATGAATAACTGCAGAAGAATATAGACTGGAAAGGAAACTAGTAGGCACATGGAACATGAAAAAAGACCCAAAACAAAACCAAACAATACACAACTACTTGGCCACAGTGCTGAATAATGATTAAGAATCAAACTAGAAGTGAAGCTCCAGGAAATGCTGCTGCAGGGGAAGGCTGTCTGGGACAATAGTAGTCCTTACTGTGCGAGAGAAACCTGGAAGGTGTAGTAGGTGTTAGAGCATCTGAAAAGACGTTTATAAAGGAGAGTGGCACTGCCACAGGTAACTGGCCATATCTTCTGTGCTGGTGGAAAGCGGTATAGCTCCACTGAAGGAGAGTGCACTGAACTGATTTTCCTCAGCTGCGGACCAGGCCCACTAGTTTGTGAGATATGAACTTTCACAGCCCGTTGCATACACCACATATATGTTTTGCTGATGATCACTTTCCTTCCATAGCTTGAGTACTAGAGACAGTAAGTTTGCGTCTCTGTTCTACAGTTTGCTTGAAGCAAAAGGAGGCTGTACCAGTAAATGATGGGGAATGACAGTGAACATAGGTTCAAGCCAGATTGTGTACCTAATGCAGATAAAATGCTTGTAACTTCGGCGTCCTTCATGCAACACCCACAGAATGACTGAGAGGAAGTTGTTGCATTAGCTGTGGAGATGTGACCTCTGATACATGGTTTACCGGGTTATTTTGTTTTATATCATGAAGTTTCATATATATTTGGATATAGTAATCTGCACTTAAATTAAAGATGACTCGTTGGCATTCTTTCATGATATAGTCTGTTGTGTATACAGATTAGTAACACATGTCTTTTCTTTACCATGTGCTTCTTTTACAACACACTGCACTTTATTCAACATGCCTACACAATTGCTTATGTTTCTAGATGTTCTTTTAGTGTTTCTGAGGTCTAACGAGCAAGCCTACACAGTAAAATGAAACGTTCTTCCACTGAAAGAACAGGGGATGATGAAAAACATCTTAATGGTGTTTAGTATTTGCACAAAGGCATTGTACAATTTTATAAGCCCCTTGATTATGTTTGTACTTTCTACAAATGCAGTTTTTTCCATATGCTGCAGCAGTTTTAAATTTCACCTTTATGAGGAAGTACATCACATATTGGAAAGTGGAAATGCACTTAAAGTTTAGAAATAATCTTAAAGCAGTCCTTTATTTCTACTACTTATATTATGTAGAAATAAGAAATGATAACTTGAGTGTGGCCATATGGATAGATATTTGTGCTGGGAATGAAATAATTGTAGTTGTTATATAATTAAGACTTTGTTATCCAAAGATTAAGAACTCTTTTAGAATGTGATTATGAATTATTATATATATTTTTCAGACAGGAAAAGGTGAGGCAAATGTGTACTGGCCCCTGGTGAATCACAAGAAGTCATCAAGAGCTGGAAAAGAACACTCGTCCACTGACCTATAACCTGGCATCCCGTTCCAGGGACCTTATTTTTCCCCTAGACTAAGAGAAATTCAGTTCCCAGTGATCAAGCATTCATAATCCCAGGTCTGCAGGACGACAAGGGCACTAGGAACAAATTCTTGCCAATTAAACTATTAATAGAGAGGCAAGAGGAAGTGAATGCATTCACTTACTTAGCATTAGACACTTCAATGCCCAGGCTAGGAACTCTCACTCCTCCTGACTCTCTCCTGACTACATACAGAGCCTGAAGAGCTATTTTCCTAAGTTAGTCTCCCAAGTCAGGTACCAAAAGCTGTAAAGAAGAACAGCTTCCAAATACTCTACACAATTTAATTTTGATTCTTACATTGCTTCTGTATTCAGGCTAGATATTAATTTAAGCTTAAGAATGTTTTGATGTGTAAATAAACTGCTGTAAGAGACACCGCTTCTCTCTTCAACGAGACTATGAAAGGCTGGTGTGGCTTCCATTGGCATCTCCTGACTTTCTCATGTTAATCACCTGTGAAGTTCAAACACCATTCGAAAAAGGGACCAGCATCTTTTTGCAGCAGCTTTGAACTTCCTTTATTCAAAAGGGCAGCTAGAACTATAATTAGGTACAGCTAGTCTTCATTATTTAGCTCATTTATTATTTATGTCCTCCTCCCACAGTGCCTGTGAACCTCACATCTTACGCTCGCAGAGATGGGAGTCTGAATGTTACTCTGCTTGCTTTCACAAGCTTCAAGTAACACAGCAGTCCCTGTGGCACAGCCCTCGATTCATAAGCTGGGCCTCAGGGTGCTGACCGAATGCACCCAGTCGTGTTACAGCTTCCAGCATGCTAAGCAAAAAAAATCACTGATGTGCTCTCTACCTTTCAGGCAAGCAATCAGAGATGAACCCTCCTGTACCTAGTTACTACCCACAGGTATTGTAATTCTTGTCACTCCGTCACTGCAGTCTCTCCCCACCTCATGCTTTTGACATTTTGTGGGTTATTTTATTCCCAAGTCCTGCAAGTCTTCTGCGAGGTGGGAGGAGAGGCAACTGTAATTTTCAATGGAGACAAATGAAGGAAGGACATCACAGGATGGAGTTGTAGGCTGTTTTCTTTTAGGCTCCTGACAATCGGTGTGTGACTGTCTTTTTACAAAGACCATGCATGAACAGAATGGTGACAGCTTTAGTAACGAGTTGCATTGCCTTGTCATACTCTTTAAGAACAAGTTTCCTCTTTTTTGCAGTATGCAGCTTTCATCTTTCTGGGATGATTTCCTCCCCAAATCTTAATCTGTGAAGGACTAGCAGATGGTAAGACAAGAACTTGAGAACAGCCTGGTGGGTATTGAGTGGGTGAGGTTAAAGTGGAATACAGTAGAATTGCTAAAGTGGATTTGAGATTTCTGCAGTGCTTTCTTTTTTTTTTTCTTTTTTTTTCCCTAAAGAGAATAAATAAAGGTTTATACTCCAAGTTGTTTTAGAAGGAGGGCAATGCAGAAAAGGAAAACCAGTGACCTACTTAAAAAGAAATTAAAATGCATTAAACCTCTTGAGGTTGAGGTTACAAAAAATAGTAACAAAAAAATGCCACACAATGAATGTCTGCATGAAAAGAGACAACAACTTCATTTCTTCCCCAGAGGCCACAAAATTCTACCAGGAATGAATTTGACTTCTGGTCAAATTATTATTATGCAGTTTTTGTCATTATTATGCAATTTAAAGGGATATTTTTACTTCGCCTGGCAAGACTTTTAGGGCACTGACTTTCTAATGTGTCAGTATCTTGTCTGAAAACAAATGCTTCTCACCCTGTCAGCTATCCTAGGGCACAAATAAGTTTCTGCCATCCTTGTCTATTATCCTGTTTACTGTAACCGTTATATTGTATTTCAGTAACTTTTTTCTTTAAAACTTTTTTTTCCCCCTAGACTACTAAATAAAAACCATCCTGGATGACCAGAAGCTGGAATTTATTTGTCCTTTAATATTTAATCTGTTCACCTTCCATTGTCCTTCCAAGACTTAATGCTTCTGCTGGCATAGCTCTTGCTATCACCAGGTTGTATGTGCCTTTTTCTTGCATCAAAGTGGGTCCCCAGGGAAGGAGTCTGTTTTACCTAATCTAAATCAAAACATGCAGACCGAGTCAGAGCTACCTCCACAGCTCTGTGGATAATAATTACAAGCACAGGAATTACATTTGTCTTACATCTAAAGCTTTGACAGTAATTAAATCTGTTATCAACAGATGGGCTGATTTGACACCTGTGTGGATTCTTAGGATCCAGCTGCTCCACACTTTGATACCCGTGGTGAAACAAATCGCTGCCAAGTTGACAGGAGCATCCCGGTGCACAGGCACTGCTTACAAGAGGAGAGCCTCCCACAGGTGTGCCTCCTGCACACTCACACCTTTCCAGAACCCAGCACCAAGCCTGGGTGCTGACAGTGTTACTGTGCCAGTCTGGGCCAGTCTTCCACCACCAAAGCTGACACAATGATTCCTGACCATCACACTGGAACAGGAGACAGAGAGGTCATGTACAAGACTCAAAAACACATATACCCTTACTTGTCTGTGACTTGCTATTCCTGCCACCATAGACTCCAAAGTTTCAAATGTCTTGTTTTCCTCTTCTGACCAGGTTCCTATGGACTTAATCTCATCGTTTCTTTGAGTTTCTGATCCCCACTCATCGCACTATCTTTAATCATCTTCAGTCTTTTCTTCACTCATCTTTGGTTTATCCTCTTCACAGATCCAGGCATGATTTAATCTTTCCCATCTTAATCAAAATAGTGCCCTTGAACTCACCTGCTGTTCCTGTTTATTGCCTCATTATCCTTTCTCTTTTAATCTCTTGGTATACTTAACAAACAATTTCCAATTGCTATTTGGGGTTTCATCAAAAAATATACTTTAATGCAGGTTCTGCCCTTGTAGTTTGTTGACACCTAAGTCTATTATTTATTTCCCTAACTGTCACATGATTTCACTCTTT
>NW_009702799.1:8177-18924 GCF_000703405.1 Apaloderma vittatum
TATTGCTGCAAATACTGTTTCCCTGAATTTGGCTGCAAAATAAATTTCTGACTTTCGTTTATTCTCCAAAGGCTTCTTTTAATTTTCGAGGTCTATCCAACCTTATAGAGCTGCATTAGTAGCATTTTTTATTTCTTCTATTCAATCCTCAGAATTATTCTGACTCAGTTTTACAGTGGCTATTTTTTTGTCAGAAACTGGGTGACAACAGGAAGAATGGGATCAATGAACACACTGAGTATCATCTTGCAGCATGGGCCCTGCTTGATAAAACGCGTGGTCCCACTGCACTGCTGTCACTCCTCAAAGGTAAACACGGACCTACCTCGGCACTAACTCATCAGCAGAATGCCTGTCTCCACTGCAGGTGCTGACATACAGAACATTCTGTCCGTTCTGGACGTTGTCCGCATGCAGAGTGATAAGAGATTGCCTGGCTTGGAATTGCCAGCTCATGTTCAGCATGAATTTAGCCTTCTGAGCTGCAGGATAGTGAGCTGTGCACAAAAACCAAACATGTGGGATCTCCTGGGCAGACTCACGTGCGGGTCTGGTGCCATCAAGGCAGTGATTCTGTGGAAAACCTCCTCTTCTGTTACGCTGCGATGCCAGTCTGCATTGCCCACTTGTTTCATGCTTTCCCTGTGCTGTCCACTGCACTGGTGGGAAATTTATTATGTCTATGAATAACCAAACAACCTTTCAATTCCTTGTTAAAGTTCCTCTTTGCTTTGATATCTAAAAAACACATGACAACAGTTACAACTGCTGGAACTGACAGCAGTCACACCGTTTCTGGTGTCATTTGTTTGATGCTGTTGTGTCGTTTCCTTGTGCTTCCCCGTCTGTCCCATAAGTACTTCTGTCCTCTTCTGTTTAATGCTTTGATTTAACGTTCTGGAGATAAGGACAGGATGTCAGAGGGGCTTTACTCAGAGGAACTGTTCCAATGACAAAACTAGTTCTAACGTGTCCTTGCAGAAGAAGAGGTATATTGGAGATTACTGTGAAGGCTTGAGTGGAAGAGTAATGTAAAGAAAATGGGAAACAAATCCCATTCCTGTTGCAGATTCATTCTTCTCTCTCACAGTTTCTCATCCATTTGTGGTGTGGATGATTCTGAACTGCTAAATGTAATATTTATAATCTCAAAATCTGCTCAAATCAGTAGATGTTCAGTGCTTAGGATGCTGTCTTTCCTATTTTGCATGATCTAACTGTAACTGGTGTTAAGTTATTCCTATTTATTCTGGAAATACAAAATGTGTTACTTTGCTCTTAATCTGCATAGACTGAAACCATCTGCTGTGGTTCACAGTTGAAGAACAAGAGATTATAAATTCTGTCTAGTATTTATATCCAGCCCTCATTTACTGCTACCAAGTTGTAAATCAGAGAAGTGTATGATTGTAATCATACATTTAAGCACATGAATGACCCATTCCCTTTTTTAAAAAAAAAGAAGCAGCATTTAAATGCATATTTATCTTGTGCTTCTACCTGATGGTGTGAAGGCAGTTTTTAGTGGCGCAGGTAGAGGCGAGGCAGAGGCTGTTCTCAGGTGAGTCAGCGACTCCAACTCCCTGATGAGTAAAAGTTGATTTGACTAAAAAAAGGAAATGGTGCTGTGCTCAGTTGTGAAACCAGCTAGTTTGCCTTCCGAATGTCAGGAAGCAAGAGTCAGCAGGGATACTTGCAGAGTGAGAAGACCTATTTGTGAAATTTATTTTGTTTGCATTGTACCCAGAAATACCACAAGCCTGACTGTTTTAAAGCAGACATGAGGCCTGCTGTTTGCCTTGTACCCAGACATGCCACAAGACTGTTTGGTTTAGGGTAGAAAGCGAAGTATTGTGTAATATCTGTTTGCTTGGCATAGTTGCACAAAAATAGCAGAGCTAAGATAACTGCACCCAGGCTGCAAAAACTTGAAGGTATCGGGTGGCCAACATGCAGTCTGCGAACAGGTAGCACCCACCTGAAGAGGCTGGACTGGGCCTGTGGCCCAAAGAGTGTAAAATCTGTCTGACAAGCCAGAACAGACTTGTTCTGACCTCGGGAAAAGAGGAAGCAAACCTTTGGCCCAGGCTGGTTGTGATCCACAGGAAAGCTACACATAAACCACGAGTGATAGGCAGTGTAGCTTGAGGAGAGGGAGAACAGGCCCCCTTTGGTTCTGGTTTCCCCTGGCAGAGAGCTCTCACACTCAGCCACTGCACCCTTGGAGGCTCAGGATCATCAGATGATGTAGCCATCACAAACCACAACGCAGCATCGGTCTCATAGTATTGTAGACCTAAGGCTTCATGTTTGGGTCTGTATGTTGAATTAATGCTTAGTTTTTGGTTGTTAACAGATGGATTGCCTAAAAGCTGAGCATAAATAGATGCCTGCTTGAATTATTGACTGGCTCATCTTCTCAGAACTCTCCTACTATAATGGTCCCCAGGTCCCAGCCGTAACAGTTGGCAGAAACCACTTTCTGCTATCCACACCAGTTTGCCAGGCTTTGCAGGGCCTCAACAGAAACTCCTGCCAGGAGAAGAAATACCACACAGAAGCTAAGGGCAGAAATAAGACATCTGTGAATCCAGTGGACCAGGTCTCCAATGCACATAGATACTGGCATGCTTTTAGTCCATGCATTGGACTTGAAGTAATTTCATT
This sequence comes from Apaloderma vittatum, assembly GCF_000703405.1. Classification (NCBI taxonomy): domain Eukaryota; kingdom Metazoa; phylum Chordata; class Aves; order Trogoniformes; family Trogonidae; genus Apaloderma; species Apaloderma vittatum. Next base: position 10,845 of record NW_009702799.1, read on the forward strand.
TGGTTCAGATATTCCATATACATAGATAGAATTGTATCCTGCACTTTATGAATGTCCACTGTCTCTCGTCCTCTGGCAATCAAAATACTGGTTCAGTCTTAGTCTTAGATCCAACTAAACTACACTAGAGGTGAATTTGGTCCTGTCTGATTGGTAAGTAGATTTTGCTTATGTCCTAAATAAACTACAGAAAGAAATAAGAGCAGCAAGGCTAGATGTGTTAGAGCAGATTTGAAACCTTATTTAGCTTTTTTCCATGATGTAAGTCTTCAGCACTATCTACCCTTATGTGTCCTAGAACATATTTTGAATGATGGTGATGGTCTCTTTCTGGAACTGTTTACACAATTTATTTGTTATATTTGCGCAACATTTTACAAACAAGATAGGTCAAATTTTTTCCTGTTGACATAATTCAACAGCATTCACTTAGGTTTGGCTAGAAGGAATTTGGTCTAGTTAGTTTTGTTTACATATTTATTCAAAATTAGGACATACTTTCAAACTTTATGTCTGCACCTAGCTTTCTGGTTGACCTTAGGACTAGAAAATGTCAAGGCCATTTTTGGCTTGTGAAAAATGCCACTTAATGAATAAATACAGGAAACTTCCAGCTCCTCACCTTGAGATTTGTATTGTGTGGTATGAAATCTTTCAACGACCAGTCTTTAGACTGTTTTCCAAGGAAAAGCTCTTTTTCTCATCCTTTTATGAGAGCAGGTTTCCCCATAAATACCCTTGTTTGACTTCTAGAGAAAGTAATACACTAAGATCTAAACTGTTAGAAGGAGGAACTGCAGAGCTTCATAATGGATTTAATGTACAGTCAGTTTAAAGAGACTGAACCTTCTGCTGTCTTTAAATATACAACATGTGTTTTGTGTCATTGGAAAGGTTTTAGCAGAAGGGGATGATAAAAGGCAGTGTGGTGACCCTCTGAGTGCCCCAGAGAGATTTAAAGAGCAAAAGTTACAGCCAGGGCTCCTCAGTCACAGAGATCCCCAGAACTAGGTAGGTGTAAAAACTATCTTAACATCTAAAGGTCTTGTAGGATGATTCAAGCACAGCACAGAATCTCACCCGGCACTCTGTATCACTGTACTTCCCATATGTTATGAATATAGCACTTCTTCCTCAATCTGGAAATGCCTAAGATAACAAGCTTTATCCGCACAGCATCTTTATGTCTGGATAAATGTTAAGCTAGTTTGGTTCTGACAGTCTTAGCACTTTATAGCTGAGCTATGTAGCTGATTTAATCATCTGACTTCAGAGAAGATATAAAAAATAACTTCAACTTCTTTTATCATATGATGCAAATATTATTCCTATGTCCGTTTGGTTAGGCAGCTCTCCTATCTGATTTAAAAGTGTAAAACTTCTCTCCTTGTGTGTAACTCTGCAGCACCATAGTTGCATCCAGCAATACTCTTTTGATTCAAAACAAACAAAAGGAGATCTTTCCAAGCAATGCATAGTGAAATGTCTGCAGCACCATAGTTGCATCCAGCAATACTCTTTTGATTTTGATTGATTGATTTTGATTGATTGACAAAAGGAGATCTTTCCAAGCAATGCATAGTAAAATGTGGAACTTAATGCTACACAGAACAACCCATCAATTAATGCCAAACTGTATTCATGTTGAGAAAATGTGAGTGAGACAAAACCATTAAAAAACCCCCACACCAAAACAATACCAAGGTCACAAATACCAGCTTAGGGCTTGCGAATGCCTGAGCTTAAGCCTCTTAGGAACCGAAAGAATTTTCCATCTGCGTTTGTTTGCCCTAATACAATGTGCCCCATGCTCTACGATTGGCTACTGCTGGACTGGGTGGCTCTTCAATGTGATCTCCTGCAGCCAGTTCCATATTACATTTTTTAACATAAAAGTGCAAAACAGAAGCCTATACTGATGCCACATTTTAGCAGGCAAAATCATAAACATTAAGTCCAAGTGAGGTGTATTTTTTTAAAGATGTTCAGTTCTCTTAATACAAGAGGGAAACTTTTCAAAGATTTAAGGCTATGTTTGTTAAAAGACTAGGTTTAAGTTTTGAAGAATGTACATGTGATTGAAAGGGTGGCATTTGTGAGAATTCACTATTATTTGCTAACAGGTATTACCTCTTCTTACAAGCTTTGCCTTTCTTTGATTTTTTTTTTAATGGTATTTGAAACAAAATTTAATCAACAGCCACATTAGAGCTTCTCTGTAAAGGTTTGTCCGATCAATTTAGTCCGACTTGTTGTCACAAAAGAAAAGGCTGAAGTAAAGGGTAGGCTTTACTCGAAGAGATTGGCAGACACTCCGAGCAAACTGCTACTTTTGGTTAGAGGCAATACCTCGCTTTGTCACAGCTTCTGTCTCCAGCCTGTGACTCTTTCGCATTGCAATAAAAGAAGTACAGCACTGCACTTGTGAATTTTAAAGGCCAACCTGATCGAAAAGCTACAGCTAAAATGCCGAATGTTCGGAGGAATATGCACAAACGTGCCGGTAACATCTTCTGACCTCTCGGACTCCCGCAGCCGGCGGCGTTGCCGCTACAGGGCACCGGGACAGGGGCGCCGGAGCCTTGTCATTGAGCGCCACCCAGTGGCGGCCGTGAGCATGGCCCCGCGCTGGGGCAGCGGCAGAAGCGCCCACGTTCGAGCAGAGGCGGCAAGGGCAGGGCTGATGCCTGCCCGAAACCCGTCTGCAGCACCAGTGCAAGCCCAGAATCACAGCACCGGAGAACCAGAGCTGCTGCAGTGTGTACTCACGGTGAGGAACCAGCACCGGCTTTATTTAGCTCTGCGGTAACAACTTGTGCAACTATTTCTGTTTTCTAAGTCAATGTGAGATTTTACCCTTCAGAGGTGTAGAGAAAGAACCGGCCGGCCCTTTAATAACACCTATAGAATCAAAACATAATGGGTTGGTAGAGATGACTTCAGTGATATTTGGGTAGTCGTATTTTTTCACTAGATTGGCAATTAGGTGGCGGGCACTGCCGGATTTGTTGTATATGCATGCAGGCAAAATTTTAGGAAATAAACATCAGCATGAAGTACTAGTCAAAGAGTTCATTGACACGATTTTTGAGGCTACTTTACTCAGCGTGTGTTACTCCCATCATCCTAAATGAATGTACGGTATGTTTCAAGCTATTCTGTTATGTATGTCCTACACATATACTAAAGGAAGAAGATTCCATTTTGATAAATTTGTAAATGTTCAGGTTAAACAACTGAAGACTACTTATTTTAATCTGAAATACACTGGATAGAGCGTCTGGTAGCTGATACTATGCAAAAATTCTGTTTGCATTCATCTATGATTTTCTTCAGTGATTTTTACTTAGGGGTTTGTCATGGTGATGGATATACCCATTTTAAACTATTGGTAATAAAGTATTTCCACTTTACCTGTGATGGCATAAAGTCTCCAGACATGCATAAGAGATACTATTTGTGTAGTCTTAATAAATGAAACGTGGTAGAGTACATACTTCTGTTGTGTAGTATACCATTAGTTATATACATCTACATTTTCATTAGATACCTGTCAAGTTAAATACTACAAAGAACCTACGTCAAATATCAGGAAGAAAGCACTGCATGACCTTTTTATCTTAACTGTGCCATGTTCTAGATGCAATGCTTAATAGCCAAAAGAATCACACTTTGGAGCTGTGGGAGTTAGGTGTTTTCCTTCGCAAGAAAATATCACTGAAACGTGACCTTTACCAAAACAAAAACTTGTGAACAATGCTGGTGTTCTGGAGAAGGCCCTTCAACTCCCAAACTCCCGAAGCAATTAGGTCAGCAGGCAGACTGTGTTACCACCCGATCAATAGATGTCACTGCTGTCTCCTCCTCGGAGAGTCGCGCTGGGAAGGGCCCCTTGTCCTTTCCTCTGCAGTTAGGCGAGACTGGCAAAAGGTAGGAACACACAGCAGCAGCAGACAGCCTGGACTATTTCCAAGCTACAAAGCATAAGACTAAAGGAGAATGGAGACTAGAGAGATAATGTTGTCCCTCACAAATCTGAAATATGTGCTGGAAAATCTTTTTTCATAGAACTATACTCTGACAACAATGTGCAAGATAAAATGGAGGAGGCACCAGATACTCTTCACCTGATCCTGGGGCTCCCTTCTTTGTCAGAATAATTTGCACTATTTTGAATAGTTCCTTTCATGAGAAATGTTAGAAAAAAATGCTGTAAAATTAAGGGCTATTTACACAGATGACATTTAGCCAGGGAAATTAACCTTTTGCTTTTCCTGCAGCCAGTGGGATGAGACAGCTTGTTCTACAATCCAGAACAGCTGAAACATTGTGTAAAGGAGCTGGCTGTAAAGAAAGTTCTGGAAAATGAGTGCCCTAGGAAAGAGCTAAGAATGTCACTGACTCTTAGGACCAAACTTTTGTAAGTCTAACATAAAATGCGTGCACATTGCTCTGATGCTGCAGAGCTCTGGAAAGTGCTCAGGGAGAGCTTTGAGCAAAGTGTAAGCTGGTATATAAATTTGGCTGCCTGAGGAAGTTCTATGCTTCAAATATATGCCTATTTGCAAAGTGTGTTCTTTTCCTATTGCTACCATGTGACCAGGAAGGTAATTTACAGTAGTTCTTTGAGAAGAGTGTGCACATTTTTACATTGCTTTGCCAACGAAATGGCTGGCTGAGATTTTATGGGGCAACTCCACTTCAGCTGGAGGGTCCCTGCAACAAATGCTGCCTGAAAAATAAACAACACACCTCAGGTGATTCAGGGAGTGCAATGACACCACAATGTTCTGGGCCAGCACATGATGTTTGGGTGCCTTATCATCCAAATGATAAGTAGTTTCCAAATACAGAGCTAATTTCTCCCACGTGAATGAGCCCAAAAGGAGATAACATATTAGCAGATAAATTATTCATGTTTATATTAATTCATATGCTCAACTCTTTCCAGGAAACTGAGGCCTATAATTTCATACAAAACATATTCATGTTTTTACTCTTAGTGATAACATTTTTCATGCAAATAATAGATACCAAAACATACAGCTGCAAGCACAGCTTTGGGATTTGCACATGTAAGCACAGATGTAAGCGTACGTAGCTTCACTTCTTGAAAATGTGTCCCAGTTCATGCTTTGGTTCAAATGGCAGGAAGAATTAAGAGGCACCGATTTGCATGGAAAATTCTAAGGATGTGCAAGTCCCCATAATAAAATTTGGAAGCAAACTAAATAATAGAAAAATATTGCAATAATTTTTAAGTCCTGTAATACCAGAATAACTCGTAGGCATTTTATTTGTCACTGTAACATGGTAATGGCTGCCATAAGATCTGGCATAAGACTTCAGACAAAGAACATTTACAAATATTCTTTTCTACAGGGTTTGTGTCTTTTGAAAAATATGATGTCGTCAGAGAACTGTAAAACCTGGCCGAATGAGGACCTCAACATTAAGTCTCCTCAGCTTTCTTTTCCTCCTTCTATTCTGTAGGCAAGCAAATGGATGCGTAATGTCAGGGGTTGGGTACTGAGCTCCAGCACTGCTTTTGCTTGCCAGGTTCATGAAACTCCTGTTCCCTGCTACCACAATCCTTTATTATGCTTAACCCAAGGAAAAACAGTTATTGACAGGCCACGCTCTCTACATAGATGTCGCGTACCTGTTTTTTCCAAAATACTTTGAGTTTGTCAACCAAGAACTGGCACTGGACTAATTTCTTCAGTGGTGTGTCCTGACTATCCTTGGACGATGCCTCTGATGAAATGCTGGTTCTGTATCGCACTGCCCACTGAAAACTGGCTTATCTTAAGACAAATGGAAGTATTTTAAGCTCTCTTTCCATCTTCACAAACCTTAGTGTTTCCTAAAAATCTCCAAGGAAAGTGATTTATTTTTAGAGCTCAGCGATTCCTCTAATTTATATATATGTCTGAGGACACTCCTGGATGTGTAAGAAATCTTAATATAACCAAGTCTTCATCCCTAAAATGGCAATGAAGAATACTAAGTCAGCACACATTTTTATAAGCTAACCTTTGCAAGGCAGTAACTTGTGAATAGCAATTTCTCACTTCTCTTGCTGTGCTGCAATTCAGCCCTCTGGAAAGACATTTTAGTCAATTTACCAAAGGCAAAGGTAATGATGATGATATATTAAAAGCTCCCAAGCTGATTAATCTTAAGATGCAATGGGAATTTACTAGGAGCAACAGAACAGCCTGTGCTAACCCCTGGTCACAAGATGAAAAGGTGTTTATTTTTAAAAACCTGAGTGAGGGTTTGGCTTCACTCACTTTCCACACTATTGCAGTGAGGTCAAGGAACCTTTGATCCTAGTCAGGGAAAATGCAGCAGCTTGGGTGCTCAGTGATTTCCAGACACCAGGGTTTCAGTATCAGAACTGAAATATAAATTGCCAGTAAGGTGAGCTGCGGGTAACTGTTCCTCTGAGATGCCTGTGTCTGGGATTATTGTAGTAACACACGTAGATGCAAAATCCACTGTCTAGCCATCTCCTTGTGTGGGGCACCATGAGATATAACGGCTTATGTGACCGTGAGTTTGTGTTTTGCACACTTTTTTTTTTATTAATGGGGAAGAAAAACATCTAATGCAGAACTGAAGAGCTTATTTAAGGATGTTTTTCTCTGGGGAAGCTTATCACGTCTATTGGTTTATTTATATCACTGAGAGTATGTTAATTTTAGTCCCCTTGTGAACCTCTATATGATTTTAAGCCTGTTTTCATTTTGGCTTAAAGTGCTTTTGAAGAGACATATTAAACTCAAAAAAGACATTCCAGAAGCTGCCACACCATCTCAGTAGTAGCAGTGTAACCTTATTCCTATAGTTCTATGGATAATTTCCCTTCACAGGCAAGTTTCTACTTTGTAGCAGAGACTATATCCAAAAATACTCCCATTTTATTTCCCTGGGGTAGCAGTGGTCAGAAACTCTGCTAGGACTTGTGAGCCAGTTGCGAGGTGGAGAGAGAGGAATGTTGATCCAACACTTAGTATGCAGTTATGTTGGCTAATTGAAATGTCACTAATGGAACATAAATTTTTCACTAATGGATTCCCACCAGAAATATTTTAATAGGTAGCAGCTCTTTTGTAATACACCATTTCTGACTGTGAAAAACTGCAAATTACAGAGGAGCTGGAAAATACACCGGAACACCTGATTCTCTTTCATCTTGAAGATACCCAGTGCAATTACTGTACATAAAAAGACCTGAAAATAGATGAAAATGAAATCTACCTTCAGACAGAGCCTTCACTCCATCAGAGTGACATAAGAGGCCTGAGAGCAGGAAGAGCCAAATTTAGAGTAGCAGTGGCTCTAGATAGAGAAAATATTGTATTACTTGAGAAAGTACTAACAGCTGAGATATGAAAAGATGTAACCCAGGAGCTGTAGCCAGTACATGAAAAGGATTTAAAATTTATATCTATTTTTTATATTGATGTAATAGTATTTGCTCATGAAATTGGTAACCACAATTGCTGTAAAGGTTGAGCATATGAAAAAGATCAGTGTTTGGAAAAGATAATTAGTGCTTTAAGAAGTGTGGAAAAAACCTGAGCATCTGAAGCATGATATTGCAAAAGCGAGTTTAATGCCAGAAAAGGCAGAAGTTTAAGACATCTCATCTATAAGCTTTCAAGCATTACAATTTCTAAGCAGAGAGTCAATTTCCTAAAACAGACCTCTGCTGAGCCCAGGAAGAAAAAAAAGTATCAAAAGCATGTGTCTTGCAAATGGCTGATTTTACTGTCCCTAGTTCATGACTGAGGGAGCAATGTACACATATAAATATGTAAAACAGATTTATATATAAGCCCAGTGATTATACTTTGCAATCAAATAATAGCAACATCAAGACAATATTACTATTGAAATATCCAACTTTGGTCACAGCCTTGGTATCACAGAATCACAGAACGTGAGGGCTTGGAAGGGACCTCAAAAGATCATCTAGTCCAGACCCCCTGCCAGAGCAGGATCACCTACAATAGGTCACACAGGAATGTGTCCAGGCGCGTTTTGAATGTCTTCAGCGAAGGAGACTCCA
>NW_009702800.1:0-37551 GCF_000703405.1 Apaloderma vittatum
GGTGCCATCCCGGGAGAGCGCGTGGGGAACCGGGTCCTCTCCCGGGAAACGCGCCGCTTCCCCGAGCCCCCGCGGGCCTGGCAGCTGGATCTTCCCGTGTGTGCCCTGGCGGCCTCTCCTGCGTGGTGGTGGACTGCGAGTAATGCTAAGTACACGTCTTCTTCATCCTAGCAGCGTTTCTTAAATAGACTTTATTCTGGCCTTTCTGCGCACCACACGGTGCTGTTTAATAGCTGTTCTTAAATGTACTATTAATCCTCAAGTATCAATCTGTGGCCTAACTTCACAAAGTGGAATCATCAACTTGTGTCCTTTTGGTTTTCCTCCATTAGTTGAACTCAGGCTTAAAATCAGAAGTTTTAATTCATAGTTCTGCTTTTTTCATGTATCTAGATTGAAACCCGTAGATGGTAGGGGTTTGAGAAGAGGTGCTGCTTATGAAGGTGTGACATAAGTACTTTGTGGCAAGAAATACACAAAAATTACTTCTGGCTGTTGAAAATTCAAACTTGAGATTCTTTTGAAAGGGTTAGATATTGACTGTCTTAAAATGGCTAAGCCATTGTGTAGTTGCATCAATAATTATGGGAATACCTACTTTTGGCATACAGGAGTTAGAACTCTATTTTATTAGTTTCAAATGAATCTTGCTAGATCAATTAGCTCTTGAGACAGCAAAAGTACTTATTTCGCCAATAGCTGTTAAGGTGTGTGCTGTCGTGGAGTCTTATATACGTATATCCTACATATTGTAGGGTCTTCTGTTACATATATCAGAACTGTAAAAATGCTTCTTAAGGTATGTAGTTGATTGTAAGTTGGTTGGTTATTTCAATTGGTGGTGGAATGCAGGTGATATATGTGTCTTCTAGTGTTCCAGTCCTGTGTTTAGCTTTATAAAACAGCAGAAGAATATCTTATATTAAGAAAGCATTTGCTCTTATCAATTTAGCAGTCTGTATGGCTCTTCTATATTTGTTTCTTAAAGAGACCTCAGCAAAATTGTGTGCAAGTATGTAGTTGGGTTCTTTTTGTCTAGTTAAGTGTTTGCATAATACACTTTGTCTACATCAAAGATTATGTTCGTTTCTGGCTATTGAGAAACTAGGCATATTTTCCATCCTCACCTATTTTATCGTTAAGGATTAATTTGGTTAGCTTCTCAGCTGTATGAATAATACAATGTTAATGTCTGAATTACAGTGCTTAAGTATAGTCACTCTTGCTGATCTGGTTTTCATCTGTGTTGCTTCTTGAGCTTCCTTATTCCTTTCCCCTTAACCTGATGACTCCCCAAGGAGAAAGGCAGTTCATCAGTGCCACTGAGCCAGGGCGATTTCACAGAATCACGGAATTGTTGAGGCTGGAAAAGACCTTGGAGATCATTATTTCAGCACGATAACACTGCATCTTCAGCAAAACTTTTGAGCTGGACCGTCGTTAGGATCGGACCATCTCAGATGCATTCCTTTAACTTTTTTTGTTGTTATTTCCAGAATGGTGTTGGCATGGCAGAACAGCTGATCCATCTTCAAGCAGGAGAAGGGATGTGTTAGATAAGCTCTTGGGGCAATGAAGCTCTAGTTTGGATAATGATAGTGGTCCTTAAAATACTGCCAGCTGAAGATAGCTGGGTACCCACCACACCCTGCTTTTCTTCTGGGTGGAATAAGAGCTGGCTAAACCAGCTTCTCACCCTTTGAAGATTCCTTTGTTCACAATTCTGAATTTTGGGTAGAGAAGGGGTACAACGTAGGTATTTGTCTTTAATCTGTTAAAGTTTTGACTCACTACAGGTTATTGCATTCTTGCATATGAATCTGAATATGCTTTCCTTTTGTTGTCTGTCAGCCTATAAAGTCTTCTGTGAGAAGTGGATATGAAAAAATTACTAATAGAGTGTAAAAAAATTATGCTTATGCTGTGTGGATTGTTTGGGTTTTTTTCTTTTGTTTTTTCTTGTAGTCTTCTGGGAAAATGGCCTTGTGGGACATGTTTTCATTTTCTGTGCAGGGAAAATTTAAGAGAAGGGATTATAGGGTAAATAAGAAACGTACGTGTTGTTTTACTGTGATATCAGATTTTTTCATTCCTCCTTTCAGTTTTTGCAAGCATAGTAGACACTTCATGGTGTGTATTCTAAACCCTAGGCAAGTACCTGTCAGCAACTTCAGTGTCTTGTGAGCTACCTGGAGAACGGCTTACTGCTGAAAGATTGTCTTGAGGTTCAGTATAGACTAGGAGGTTAACTTGCAGCATTCATCTGTGCTGTTCTCTGCTGGGTCTGTAACAGTCTGAGTCAACTTTCAACTTTGCATCAAAAAGTTAGAGGAGGGGAAAGGTGGTCCAAAATGCCTTCAGTAGTAACTTAAACCACTTGTGGTTTGTGTGGTAGAAAATACTGTTCATGGAATGATTCCAGATACCCACCTTTGAAAGAAGTCAGAGTTTTGCCTTATGTTCGGTTTGCCTTCTACTTCTCTGCCTACCTCTTTGTTCCAGGTAGTGCTCCTAAAGTTGTCACCATCTGTGATTGTATGTATTGGGACTGGTGCTTCTATCTTCCTGTCAGGTGTTTTTCTCATCCTCAGAGATCTGTGTGGTTTTGTTCTGTCAGAATACCTGTTGTTAACTCTGTGGGGGGTTTTTTATGAACTTTTCCTGTGCCTGGCTTTCTTTTCGCCATCTTCAATCTGCTGCTCCCCCACTAAGGGCTCTCTTCTAACTCGTTTCTTAAAACAGTCACTTCTAGGAAGTCCTCCTCCCCTTCTGTAATCTTTGCAGTATATGCTCTTCACTGAATATTTGACTCGCTCTGAAGCATAAATGTACTCTTAGCCGTTTTTGAATAGCAGCTACAAGCTACTAAATAGTTGCCGTAAATGGGAGAAGTTTGTGGATATGATCTAAAGTGTGTGAAGTAAGTAAAATGACATAACATGGAGGATTATGCCTCTAACCTCTTAAGCTTTCATTAGTTTCTAACATTAATAGTAGGTTTTCACAAATTATGGATGTTTATTATAGACGGTAGCATCTTTTAATTTTTTGTTTGTAGTTCCTACATGCATGGAGAGCATCTTTTTGAGTAATAAATACTGCAAACAGCAACGTTCTGTGAATGCTATGTAAATCGTGGTAGTGATAGCATCTGTGTATGCATAAACTTCTGTGAAGCATATGGCCCCAAATCAATGGAAAGCTCCATGTGTAACAATAACCTGTTGAAGCTTAAAGTTATAGAAGTCCAAGGCTTTTTGGCAGGTTGAAATTCAAAATAAGCTTATTTCTACGTGTCTAGAGGTGTTTCAGTGCTGTTTCTGGGCAGATTAGTTTCTAGAATTCTAGAACCAGCAAACCTTTGTAAAAATGTCTTCAAGATAGCAACATATCTAACACTTTGTTGTTGTTGTTGTTATTATTATATTTAAAATATTTCTGTGTTTGGATTTTATTTCCTAGTCTGCAAATGCTATACATAGTCTGACTCTCCAAATTTTAATTCTAATTCCAAAGTATAGAGGCATGCACATTTTTCTCTCTGGTCTGCCATTTGAGAGTGGTTCTCAAATAAGCTTAAAACTTCTTGCAGATATGCATGTGTACTTTTTCTGTTTATATGGCATGTGTGAAACTTTGCCATTGATTCCCACAGAATGTATCGTCTGCCGTTTCTAACTTTAGAACGCAATAATGCAGTTATGTTAATAAGTTGCAGAGGCATGACCAATTACAGTGTGAAATGATCAATAATAGACAAGAACTGAAGTGTATGTTTGAACAGGATATGGAAATAGTGTGGGATTTTATTCTTGGAAAGCTTTAAAAACAACCTTATGTTAAAGTTATATGAGAGATTGTTTGGGTAGCCTTGTCTTTAGCACTTCTAGTTCAATCCAGTGAGGGTTGAATCACTGACGTAGTTTTTCTGACTTTTCTTGGATCTGCAGGTTGGTGCATTTCTATAGTTAGGTAATGTTAATTTGAGGTGGGTGTTTAAATTCATACATTACCAGCGAGGGGTGGGTTGGTGGGTACAAAATAATAGAATTGACTTGAGGAACAGCGGAGAGTTAGATATGTCTAGAACTCTACCGAAAGTATGCCTAGAAGTCTAGTAGGTAAAAAAAATGCAGCACTGTTGTTGAACCTCCTAATTCTGTGCACAACTTAAAGGTGTACTTTGTACCTTTTAACTGTTTTTGTCCCAGCATGTTACACAAGCCACAACTACAGTGTCACAGTCCTTCCAAATGTTCTCCCTTCTGTGTACGGGCAGTTTGATGATGCTGTAAGCAATTTCTTCCCAGTAGAAAGAAGCTTGAAGCTGACAGTGTAGGGAGTGAACAAACCATCCCACAAGGAAGCACTCTTAAAATATGTAAGATGGTATAGGAAAGGAGAATCAGTGTAGTTGAAGAATATCCAAAATACGAAAAGGTCTATGCTTGTCTTCACTTGCTGCATGCTTAAATATGGCTTTAAGTGTCTTGTCTCAGACCTTAATTTTTGAGTTTAATTAAAGGTGTAGACAGAATGTGAGTTCTCAAACATAATTATAGTGGTGTTAAGACATGCGGCGCTTCTAATATGGCAGATAGTGCTGAATTTTGCTAAAACTAATATAATTTGGGAAGAAGGTACGTTACATTTCTCTTAATTTAGGAAGAAGGTACATGTTACATTTCTCTTTGTCAAAGTCATCCAGTTATAATTTGAGCAAGTCTGCTGGTCAGAGATTGGGTAGTAAATCTTACGGTTGTCTTCTCTCGTCAGTTTTGAGGACTTCATGAGCCAGTTCCCAAAACAAGCTAATAGTGCAAGTTTCTTTAAGAAAGGATTTCAGAGTTAGCTACCTGAAGTTTGTTAAGAAACTGCGTAATCATGCCTCTTAGCAAGGAAGTACTGTTGGAGTGTTGCGTATTCGCTTAAGTTGTTTCTGTGGTAGAACTTTCATTCACTACTAAGTTTCTTAAATTATTCTTAATTGCCTGAAGTTTGAAGTCTTCCTGTTCTCTTGCTATCACTGTTTTAGTTTTTGTCTTCCTCCTTAATGATTTAGACTGGTGCCTTAGTTTCTTGTGTATTTTTAATTTGCAGAATTACTTGGTGATGTACTGAAAGATCAGCCGCAGGAAGCGGATGGAATTGACTCGGTAATCGTTGTGGATAATGTTCCCCAAGTTGGACCGGATCGACTTGAGAAACTAAAGAATGTCATCCACAAAATATTTTCCAAGTTTGGTAAAATTATCAATGAATTTTATCCAGAAGCAGATGGGAAGACAAAAGGGTAAGTCATGACAGGATTGAAACACTGCTCTGACACTACTCTTGATTATTGATGTCAATACTTATGGGCTGATTTTTATGGTGACCTCATCATCATGCTCATCACTTTTTTTCTACCTTAGTCTGTATGATCCTGACATCTGGTCTCAGGGACAAAGAGAAATACCCAAAGGAACTGGAAAGCTTAATAGATCATTAAACTACTGGAGGAGGATTAATTATGGAAGTGGTTTGGAAGACAAATTTCTATGCAGTACTAAATGAGGTGTTATTTTTGTTAATTTTCTGCCATGGGTAATAACTAGATTAAAGATCGATTTTAGTAAAAAACATAGTAGTAGTGGATGTACTGTTTATTGCCAAATGGACTGTCAGTATTCAGCCTATAGTTGCCAGTGCTTATGCTTACATCAGTGACTCCAACTTCCTTAAGTTCAGTGAGCCCTTCCCAGGAGGGACCCTTCTCCCCCTTGGCAGCTTCTGATCCCTGCTCACAGTTAATTGCAGCATCTGAAAGTGAGAAAAAAGCTAACCAGAAATGATCAAGCCCAAAAGGGAGAGGGAAAGAAAGTTTTAGGGAGAGAAACAAGCCAGAATCAATCTGATACCCATGTGTTGCCTGATCTAGTCGAGAGGTGGCGTCCCTGCCCAAAACAGGGAGGTTGGACTAGATGATCTCTAAGGTCCCTTCCAGCCTAGGCCATTCTATGATTCTATGATATAAATATGAGGTTTTACTAAGTCTTATTACTGTGGCTAGAGTAGCTTATAGTCCTGAGTTTGGGAGGAAGAGGAACGCATTGTTTAGAAAGCATTAAAAAAATGGGTTTTCTGGAGTGGAGGGATTATTGGTTCTGTAAGGTCAAAATTATTCTATCTGTGTGTGTCTTTCTTGAGGCAGTGTTTGATAGTCTTCAGGGTACTGTTAAATCTGCTGGACTACGGGTTAGATTGTAATAATGGCAAGAAGGAAGCTGAGTTGTATTCAGTGTAATGGAAAAACAAGAGCTGTGCTTGGAGATGCCTACGACAGCAAGATTTACAGTTTCTAACCATGATCTGTCTTTCAGCTGGAACGAGCAGCATACTTAACCTGCCTGATACTAGCTCTCGTTGTTATTCTGTGCTGCACTGAACTGGCATTCATCACCTCATGTAGCCCATTTACAGAAAGGATATCAGTCTAACTTGGGTCAGGCCCGCACAGCTGAAAAGTGTGTATGTGCCTGTGGCCAAAATGGAGATTAATTGCTTTGACCCTAATTAGGGAGAAGCCAAGTTGTTTTGTAGATGCTCTATATTGAGTTCTTAGTTCCTCCCTATTGTTTCTTTTTCATTTTATTTGTTTGATTAATTTCTTTATTATTATGAGCCTGTTATACAGTCGGTGATGACTTCCTGCTTTCATTACCTTTAATGCAGATACATCTTTCTGGAGTACATGTCTCCATCTCATGCAGTGGATGCTGTGAAGAATGCAGATGGGTACAAACTGGATAAACAGCACACCTTCAGAGTCAACCTTTTTACAGACTTTGACAAGTGAGTGCAGCTGTCACGTTTGTCTGTAGATTTTGTGATTCTAATCAAGAGTGCCTGTGCAGAGTGTAACCCATCAAATTGCTCTTTCAGGTACATGACAATCAGTGATGAATGGGAAATTCCTGAGAAACAACCATTTAAGGATTTGGTAAGGAGGTTTTTGAAAAGTAGAAAGAGTATCCGGCATAATATGAAATTACTGCTTTGTTGCTGGAGTGTTCAAACGATGTGTTACTAGTATCATTATAAGTTGCATCAGTGATTGCGTGTTCCTGTTCCATTGTTCTTACTGTCATGAAGTGACAGGAACAACTTAGTGGTTCTGCTTAGTAGCTCCAAATAGGCTAAAACCAAAGAGTAAGTAATGATTTTGCACAAGTTATTTAAAAGTAGGCTTTTGAAAGCATGATGTAATATTTTTAAATGTTTGAGGCAAACTTCTGTGTCTGTTACCACTTGCTTTGTAAAAAGTCCTGTGGAGGAAGAAAACTTTTTCTTAAAACCCACTTAAGTTATTTTAAGCAAGAAGTGTTAAACTTCATCAAATGACCTTCGAAGGTCCATTTTTTTTTTTTTATGATCCGTTTTCTTAGCTTCCAGTAGTTTGTATTACTTAATTTCACTTTAGAAGTTGTTTTGCAATGATGAGACTCCAAAGTTTCACACTTTGTGTAACACCAACTTCCATGTACTAGGTAGATACTGATTTGGGGAACTTGTCATCTTAGCCTTTGACTCACTAATAATCTTCTTGCTTCTGTTTTTCTTAGGGGAATCTCCGATACTGGTTGGAAGATCCTGATTGTAGGGATCAGTACAGTGTGATCTTTGAGTCAGGAGACCGGACCTCCATTTTTTGGAATGATATCAAGGAACCTGTTCAAATTGAGGACAGAGCAGTGAGTGTCCTGGCAGTGCTGTGTATTGTAGATAGACTGTCAGTCTCATTCGTTTTATGACATTCCAGTTTTGGGTTTTTCCTGGTTGGTTTGTTTTTTAAAAAAAGATATTTTTTCCCTGTTGCTGAAACACCTTTTTCTTCCTTTTCGAGAGGAATGTTGAATTACATCTTTTAGAATTAGACTTAGCTGATAAATAGAACAAATGTGGAGTTAACTTGTTTGTGGTGGTTTTGTGTTTTGTTTGTTTGGGTTGTTTTTTTTTTTTTTAAACTGATCCATGATGCTTATTAGTTTCCTTCATCTGTATATTATAGGTGATTCAGAAAGACCTGAAAATGCAAAGTCATAGTTTCAGGAGTACTATTCGTTAGAGCTGAGTATGTGCTTAAGCACGCTGCTTCTGATCACTTTTTGCTTTTTTGCTGACCGCAGAGGTGTGTGCTAAAGAGGAATAGCTGGTTTGGTAATAGTGTATAAAAAGGAGAGTTAGTGTGCCTGTCTGCTGCAGGCAGTTCACTTGCTGAGAACTGTTGGTACCCAGAAGCATTTTCCTTAATAACTACTATGCATTAGAGTAGAAAGAAGGTGGCTCTGGGATGACGAGTAATTTTCTCATCACCATGGTCTCTGGCTGTGGTCTGTATTGTGGAAACCTCGCTTACTTAGCTGAAGATCGAGAGCTGTATTCTTAAGAAATGTGAAATACTAACTTCTTTCTCTACCTGAGATGAAAAACAACAAAGAAACTCAACCCTGCTAGGTGGGTTTGTTACTACACAAAGGTTGTCACTGTACCTAGAAAGTGTTTTTATTGATCGGTAAATTGAAAAGGTCTCAACTGACAGTTTTCAACCTGATGCATAAGTACTGTGCATTATGTGTGTAGAGTTAAGCTCCACAACCAGTCCAAGGTATTGCTTATTCAGAGATCTTCTCCTAGTAATTGGACTTGCAAAATAGGATGCTACAAGCCACAAGCCACACATTAATCCTCCCCCCCCCTTTTTTTTTTAATCCAGCGGTGGACAGAAACATATGTACGTTGGTCACCAAAGGGAACCTACTTGGCTACGTTCCACCAGAGAGGCATTGCGCTTTGGGGTGGAGAGAAATTCAAGCAGATTCAAAGGTTTAGTCACCAGGGAGTGCAGCTTATTGACTTCTCGCCCTGTGAAAGGTACAGAGTATGACCTTGGTTTTGGCTAAGGGGGCAAAAGCATGAAGCACTTGTGTTCTGGCTGCCGTGCTTTGAAATCTCATGTGATTGAGGCCCTTCATTCTCCTTGTCCTTCAGAAGTGCTGCTTTTCATGCATAAATCTTTCTTCGAATGAGTGAAACTGCCTGAGTTTTCTTTGACTTCAGGAAGGATACTTAACATAATGGACTAGATGATCTTCAGATGTCCTTTCAGACATGTATTTAGGTATTATTTAGAGGAAAGCCTGCTTGTACTGACATGTTAGATTAAGTTTTGATAGTGAAATTGCTTATTTCTTTTGTAGGTATTTAGTGACCTTCAGCCCTTTGATGGACACGCAAGATGACCCTCAGGCTATTATCATCTGGGATATTCTGACTGGGCAAAAGAAGCGAGGATTCCACTGTGAAAACTCGGCTCACTGGCCTATTTTTAAGTAGGTTGAGAAACAGAATTAGAGAGAACTAGTCCCAGACTTCATTTAATAAAAAGACAGTTACTATCTAATATTTTCTTAATTATTATTTGATTAGATGGAGTCATGATGGTAAATTCTTTGCTCGAATGACTTCAGATACCCTCAGCATCTATGAAACACCTGTAAGTTCTTGGATTTTTTGGGTTTTTTTGCATAACACCTACTGCATTACATGTCAGTCTTTCCCATAGTATCTATTGTAAAGGATGCATTTTAACAGTACACTCTAGAGCTGAGCTTGAAAGGAGAGAAATCCATTTGTTCTTGTCTTGTTCTTTCCTGGGTGATAAACTTCAGCTGAGTCTTGACAGTAAATTTCCCACCATGCTTCTAAGACTAGACAGCTCAATGTACTGCTTAGAGTCAGTAGCATCAAGGTTATGTGATGCCTCTCAGCTCTGAGCTGAGGAGTGCCAAAGTGCTCGAAATGCACTATAAATTGCGGCCTGATCTTGTCTGGTTTGTTTTTTCGTTATAATTCAGGCTGCTGCAGTCACTAATTCTGTACAGCAATTTTAATTTTCCTTGTAATTATAGTATAGGTAGGTTCATAAGTGAAAAATAGGGATGCAAGATCTCTGAAAATTGTGCACGCTTTCCTAGTCTGTGCTGTAATAATACAAGTAAAAGGTGGATATGTAAATACAGGAATGTTACTAACTTGAAAATTCACACCTTTCTCTTTTAGTCTATGGGTTTGTTGGACAAAAAAAGCTTGAAGATCACTGGGATAAGGTGAGTGACCCTTTGTAAGGACAACTTTCTTGAGTTGGAATCTTGACGTCTGAGGCCTTGTTATCGTGAGAAGGGCAAATGGCCTCAGTTACTGAAGCAGTCAAATAAGACAAACTGACAAAAAGGAATGGAAAATTCTTCTGTTTATTGATGCCCACAGTTCACGGCGTGGATACTTTGAAATGGTCTTTGTGGTACTGCGTGATCCAGGGTCTAGGTTGAGAGTCCTGTTCCTTGTCTACAGAAGCAAAGCGGAATGCAGTCTGTTAGACAGTGTCTCCCTGATGAGATTTGTCTGCTGGCTCAAACGGCGTGCTGTGTGCTGCCTGCTGGCAAGGCACGGGCTGGGCTTCGTGCGTGTCTGCACAATAGACTCTGACTCCTGTGAGAGTTCTTGAGATCCCTCCCTGCAAAACAACGAGAAAATTAAATGTACCCAGGTGCAAGAAGATTGTCTCCAGTATAATTTAATAGGGGTTTTTTTGCTCATTTGTTTAGTCAGCCTGTTTCATAGATCCTTGGCAGTTACGCTGGCTATAACGGCTATTCTTTAGCGAAGTGGGCTGTTTTGATAACATTGGTCATAGAGCAAGTTTAAATAGCAGCTTAAATAGCTGTTTTGGTGTGATATGTGTAGGGTTATTAAATTGCCCTCAGTTACTTATCTGTATGAGTCTTTATTGTTGAGAGTTGATTTTATTTTATTTTTTTTGCAACACTCAGATACAATGATGAAAATGGTTTCTGCTTGTAATATCTCTACCTAAAAATTACAATGGCCTATTTTTAACTTTCTTCCTGTAGAGATTTCTCATGGTCTCCAGGTGGTAACATAATTGCTTTCTGGGTCTGTTTTGGTGTGATATGTGTAGGGTTATTAAATTGCCCTCAGTTACTTACCTGTATCAGTCTTTATTGTTGAGAGTTGATTTTATTTTTTTTTTTGCAACACTCAGATACAATGATGAAAATGGTTTCTGCTTGTAATATCTCTACCTAAAAATTACAATGGCCTATTTTTAACTTTCTTCCTGTAGAGATTTCTCATGGTCTCCAGGTGGTAACATAATTGCTTTCTGGGTGCCTGAGGATAAAGACATCCCAGCAAGAGTGACTTTGATGCAGCTGCCTTCTAGACAAGAAATCCGTGTACGGAATTTGTTCAATGTTGTAGATTGTAAACTACACTGGCAGAAGAACGGGGATTACTTGTGTGTGAAAGTAGACAGGACTCCCAAAGGCACACAGGTACGTTCATTCTGATCATATCAATACAAATCGTTTGTATCTCATGCTGACACCTCATTTTCTTACAGTACTGTCTTTTAATAGATGCAGTATGAATTTTACGATGTCAAAGCTATTTTTTGTTTTTCCATTTGAATTCGAGGCATGTGCAAAGCAAAACATATGTAACATTTGTGTCTGAGATTTGCTTTGACTTAGTGGCATCCTGCACTTGGGCGAGAGCTGCATGCCTTGCTCTTTTCCTACTCACTGTTCAGGAGTTGTTGAACAACCCGTAGGTCATGCTGCACAATGTGCCAAGTGTTTATCTGTCCTAATTGAATTTCTTAACAGTCTGAAAGGAAACAAAATGCCTTTGTACAATTCTTCAGTTATTTTTTTATCAGAACAGAAAAATTTAGAAGGTGTTTGGTAGCAAGGCATGCTGTATCTATCTGTTTTCATTAACGAAACAAATCTGTCTTACTCTGCATTTTAACAGGCTAGTTGTGTAGCTATCCTTCTTTGCCTAGAGATAAAATTATTTGCTCTGCTGCTTCTGTGCTAGATAATGAACTTATCTTGGCCTTTACAGGGAGTAGTGACCAACTTTGAAATATTTCGAATGAGAGAAAAACAGGTGCCAGTGGATGTGGTGGAGATGAAAGGTAATGCCAAATATTTCCTTACTTTTGATCGTTACCTTTTTTTGAGTAGACACGTGTTTCTGAGAAATTCCTGTCAAGGTGTGATGGAATTAGGAAGTTAACTCTTCTGATAGGAGCTACAGTACTCGCGTTGCAGGGCGTCTCATGTAAAAATGAGAAATAAAAACTGTTGTTGCTATTTATGCTTGTGACTGACTTGAAAAATGACAGAATTTTGTAGAAGATAGGAGACTTTAAAGCTATTGTTTGACTGAAACGCTGCTGTAACTCCTTGCATTTGCCTCATCAACCTGTGTTTTAAAAGACACTCTATATGGCAAAGCCTGTTAACTGATGGGTTCCCTCTCTTCAGCATCTTGATTTGCATTGGTAACTGCTTGAAATCAAAGCTTTGTATTTTCTGTACATTTGACAGTTTTTACCCCTTTGTCTGTTACAGAAAGTATCATAGCCTTTGCGTGGGAACCAAATGGAAGCAAGTTTGCTGTGTTGCATGGAGAAACTCCACGAATTTCAGTTTCCTTTTACCATGTTAAAAACAATGGGAAAATAGAACTCATAAGTAAGTGACCGAAAAACAAGTGAAAGTGCAAATACTTAACATTTTACAGGGCAACAGATGCAGTAAACTCAAAATTGTGGCTGTTTGTGTTGGATAGTATGACGACAGTTGCTGTGTCTGACATTGTATTCTAGAAATCTAATTTTCTGGTTACAGCTAAACTGTTTTCACTTTTAATCAGCCTGGGGTCTGGAAATAAAAGGCCTACAAGTCAGAAGAATTTTGTGCCCTTGGGAAGCTCATGTGAGGCAGTAGCACAGATTTGGCTCACTTTAGATAGATTTTATTCCCAAGTTGGATGTAGGGGTCTTCTAATCTCCTTTGTTGTCTTCTGCTAGCTTTGGATGGTCCTGCTCGGTTTTGTCTTCAAAGTGTAGAGCTAAGGGCTGTTGTGAGGACTTGTTTGCAGAGGTCAGAAATGCCTTTTGAGGAGTGGGTGGAGAGGACTGCTTGTGAGCTAATTGATGGCATCAGATTGAGATCTTTTTCTGAATGTGTTGTTTCTTTCCAGAAACGTTTGACAAACAGCAGGCAAACACGATATTCTGGAGTCCTCAAGGGCAATTTGTAGTGTTGGCTGGCCTCAGAAGGTGGGTATTGCACAGGTTACTGAACACATTGGATTTGAAGAGGAAAAAGGTGAAAGTGTCTCAAGAAGTGTTTGGTATCTCCATTAACGTTACATGACTGTATAATCCCGATACAGCTTTGCAAAAGCAGACAAATAGGAAATAAAATTTTATGATGTTGTTTAGTCCTTTGTAACTTTTACTTGTTGTTCTTGTCACATCAAATGAAGAACACGTTTTTCATCAGAAAAGTGGATATTTAGAAACACTTTTCTAGCTGTTTAAGTTAAATACTAATTCTCAACTAATCCAGTTTGCCCTCTGTGTATGACTCTTATGCATTTGTTATTGATATAGCCTTGTGCCCCCTTGTGGGCCATAGCTCTTAAAGACAAAGGTGTTTTCTAAAAGAGCTATCAAGAAAGTTTCACACTTTATTAACCGCTTGAGTATTATTTGCCTTTATGTGCTCTCCCATAAGTGCTACTGTTCATCTTAGAAATCCAATTTTTTTTCCGCAGTCTTGTCTTCACTACTTAAATATATTTAAACGTATGGTGGTTAAACTTTGGTTGTAACTTGCATATAGTAAAAAAATGGATTAAGGATCAGTGAACATAGAAACAAAAGTGTCATTCTTACTTGGATTTCTTTTTGTATTGATTGCGTGGCTTTCTGCTCACAGACACTGGCATTGGCTGTCGCTTGGTTGCTGTGAAAATTTATCTTTGTAGTGAGGAGTTCTAAAACTGCAGCTTGTGAAGTGGTTTTTTTAAAAAAAAAAAGCTATACTGTGTGTGAAACAATCTGTCTTGGCTTTTTTGTCTTTGCAGCATGAATGGTGCCTTAGCGTTTGTCGATACATCTGACTGCACCATGATGAATATTGCTGAGCACTATACAGCTTCAGATGTGGAATGGGATCCTACAGGCAGATACATTGTGACTTCTGTGTCTTGGTGGAGCCATAAGGTACTGATGTTTTCGTTTGTTTGTTTCCTTGTTTTTGCCCTCTGTTCTTTCAGAGGTATTGGAAAGGGCAGTTGGTTAGGAAGAGAAAGTGACCACCTGCCACTAGTCTTATGAGTTAAAACCTGCAGTGTAGTTTTATATGTTAACCCTAACACCTTAACCTTAGGCCTGGGCTAACTTTAAGACCAGTAGCTTTACTGGTTATCCAAAATAAGTTCTAGAAGGACAGTTCATGAGTCTAAATTGAGTGTCCTTTTTCTGAATATTTGTTATGTTCTTACCAGTTTGAAACTTGATATCTTTGTCCACACGGAACAGCAGGATTTACTGCCCTGTCCTTACTTTTGCATGGCTCCAGTCCTTGCACTGTAATCCTCTTCAAGTAGTGAATCTGAGTCTTAAGAATATGGTAGAAGGGCAGGCTTAGTTTCAAACTGTTGTAATACTCCAGAAAGTAACTTCTTGCAAAGCTTCAGTGGAACAAATAATTTGCTGAGGAGTATGACTCGTGCAAGGAATAAAAAGAGCACTCTGGTTCCGTTGACTAATGGTGCTGAATTTATAAAAAAAACCCTTAAGACATGGAGCGAGAACTACAGTGTTTAGTTAGTTTATCGTGACTGAAATGGTGCACTGCTCTTTTAGGTGGACAATGCGTATTGGTTATGGACCTTCCAAGGCCGTCTTCTTCAGAAAAACAATAAAGACAGGTTCTGCCAGCTTCTCTGGAGACCGCGACCAGCCACCTTGCTCAGCGAAGATCAGATAAAGGTAGCGTATTCCACTGACTTTCTGCTGACGTTGATTTGGTGTAAAAGCATACGTGGTTTACTCCCTGTTTTTTACACAGAAGTGAATTTAACTGTCCAAACCTCACCAATTGCATACAGAAGCATTTACATGATATGTAAGCATAGCCTGCCTAGCTCTGCCAAAAGAGTTCTTACAGAATATGATGGTTGTGATTACTGGTCTGATATCCTAGTTGAAATAAAATTTCCTGTTCTACAGCAAATTAAGAAGGACCTGAAGAAATACTCCAAGATATTTGAGCAGAAGGATCGTCTGAGCCAGTCCAAAGCTTCAAAGGCAAGACACTTTTGGAATATAATAATGTAGAAGAAGCTCTAGTAACCTGTCCTTAGTTATTTTGCAATGGTGATATGCAAGTTAATCTTTTTCTATAACAAACATTTGTATTAATTTGAACCCAGATGGTTAGTGTTAGTTCCAGTAGGTAGTTCAGACAGATGCAGCTGAACTGTGAAGTTAAACAGTAATGAATCTGCAGATAAACAGTAATGAATCTGCAGAGGCACCAGTGTTGCCGCATGAAGCAAAGGTGGTAAAATTTTGGGGTTCTGGCGAGCTGCTGCATTAGCTAGTCTTTAAATTAAAAAAAATAAAAATAAAAACTAAACAAAAAAGTCTCACCAAAACAACTTTTTGATTACGTAAGAGATCTTTTTTCTTTAGTTTAAGTCAGTAGAAAGTACATTCGTGTGAAAAATGTTTGACTTGCTAACACATGCATTGCATCTGGATTTGATTTATTGGGAACATTTAACGACCTCTTCCTGCCTCTGTAGGAGCTAGTGGAAAGGAGACGTACAATGATGGAAGAGTTCAGAAAGTACCGCAAGATGGCACAAGAGCTGTACATGGAGCAGAGGAATGAGCGTTTAGAGCTTCGAGGAGGTAAGTCACATATCCTACTTGTAAAAACTTGCTACTTAATAACTGCTGCCTATTACCAAATAACTACCCCATTCTGGGGATTCCTCCACTGCTTACTCCGTGTCCTGCCAAAGCAGTTTGTTGGTACTCTTTATTCTGAATTGCAACAGGAATTTTTTTTTTAATAGGAGAAAGCTCCAATATGGCTGATAGCTAGAGTTTGTTAGATTTTGTTATCTGTGTTTTTCCTCCCCTCTTTATGCTTCAAGACAAGCATTGGCTTGACCTTGGGATAAGACTGTGAAGAGATTTGGGTGATACATTTAACCAGAAAATCCACTGAAGCCCTGTGGTGGGAGGCAGTTGGTTGGCATTTAATTTGTCTGGCATGTACTGGTTATGATCTGAAGCACCAAATAGCTCTTATTTCACTGCTGGCTTTAAGGGCGGTTTCTGTAAAGAGCATCAAATCTTCCTGTTGCTGCCTCGTTTGGTGCATTCAGTGTTAATGTGCTTTCTATTCCAGGGGTGGACACAGATGAGCTGGACAGCAATGTTGATGACTGGGAGGAGGAGACTGTTGAATTTTTTATCAATGAAGAAATTATTACCCTTGCAGAACCAGAGTAATTAATAAAACTGTGGTAAGATAGCATTACCTCTTGGTAGAGAGAAACTTTTTCTGTTAGCTATTGCTGTATATTCAATAATTTGCTTGAGAAAGTTAGGTCTGTTCGCATAAGTGAATGTGTTTGAGTTAGTTTGTGTTTCCCCTGCACCTAGAGGGGGGAAGAAAGTTTTTTATATATTTGTATGTTGAAAATAGAGACTACTTTCAGCCCCAGCTGTAGGAAATGTCCCTTAGGGAGTTAGGCATTGTTGTATGGGGAGGGAAAAGACACTTTGATAGTGAAGGTAGTTGCATAGGATTTAATGTGGAATGTGTTCCTGCTCTGGAATAGCCTTGATAACTTTGTACTTGGATCTGGCATATCTGTGGCCCATACGTGGGAGACCTTGTTATGGAAGGAAGAGGCAGAGAAGCTGCTTAGTGTCCTGATTTAAACAAACACCAATTTCAGAACAGGTGAAATGCATACTTGTGTAGCTTTTTTAGCAGCTGTGGTGAGGTTGAGCTGCTTGTGTAAAAGCACAATAACTAACTTGCCTCTTTTTCCTTTTCTGCAGCACCACCATATCTTGTGCTGAAAAGAAGTTTGTTTTCGGAAAGCCTACATCAACTTTGGAAGTTTTAATCCATATTCTTACACTCTGGAAGGGTGGATGCACCAGATTTTCTCCATTCTAACACATTGTAGTGCCTTTAAAGTCTTGCTGCTTTCTGCAGTGAGATACTGGAAAGGCACTGCTTTTAAATTTTTTTATTTTTTTTTTTTTTAGGATTTGATTTATTTTTTTTTTTCCCTTTTTAAATCCACTACTAACAGTATTTACTTCCTGACTCAGTACTTACCAACTGGCAGATTTTGACTATTGCCAGTGTGGTGAGATTCATCAGTGCACCTCTGTCTTACACACATGCACGATGTTTCTGTTTCAGGACTCTTTCTATGTCCCAAGTGCATGGACAGGTGTTCATTTTGTTTGGGGAAAAGTCAACAGAACCGTTTTCCGTATGATGTGTTTTAGTGTGCTGAAGCAGCACTACAGTGGGCTATATCCTCCTCCTTTCAGATTGTGAAAGGATGTCTCCCTCAGAGAGCTGAATATGGAAATAAAAGCAGACCTATATGAAAACCAGGCTGGCTACGTGTTGTTTGTAGGGAATCTTTCCCTCAATGATGCAAGTCAAACATACCCACAGTAATAAGAGTGTGTTTGCTATATTGGCTGTATGGTTCCTTTTGGATTTTTTTTTTTTTAACCTGAGTTCCTCATGGCTCTTCTGGTTTTATGCTGTGGTTTGTTTGGTTTTTTTTACAGCAGTGGTACAGCTCATTATAATATCTGACAACTTGACCTGTTCATTGTAGTGGAGTGAGTAGAAAATCAGTGGATTTCTTAAACCATTTGCAAACTGATGCTAGCCTCAGGGAATTACTGGATTAGTCTTAAGTCTTGTGAGTGAACACTGTAAACTTTCAGAGAAGTGCTCTTGTATACACATGCCTTATGCTCCTTTGCAATACCTAGTTTTATTTCTAAAGCCCTCTGTGCTCAGAGGGGAAAAGTGTACTTAAAGTTGCTGGAGCAATTTCTCTGTATTTGTATTTATGAGCAGAAATTCTCTAGATATTGTCAGAGCAGTGAGAGAGATCGGCCTGCTCTTGCCCTTTGAGAGGCAAAGGAGAATATCTCTATCTCTAAAGGAGGATATCTCTATCTCTTCTTTTGCACTGGCCGGTAAAATTGCTCACGCGAGCCCTCTGGAGTGGCTCTTTCCAAAGCCTGTGCTCCCTGCCCCAGCTATGTCTGACAGATCTGAAGTGGGAAGCGGAAAGTGCCCTTTGGGCTAAGGGTAGCCACACTC
Source organism: Apaloderma vittatum (assembly GCF_000703405.1). Classification (NCBI taxonomy): domain Eukaryota; kingdom Metazoa; phylum Chordata; class Aves; order Trogoniformes; family Trogonidae; genus Apaloderma; species Apaloderma vittatum. The sequence goes on from NW_009702800.1 coordinate 18,315, forward strand.
CATTGGAGGTGGCCAAGGAACAGCAGTGTTTGTGGCACTCGTTTTCCTTTGTCCTTAGGTGAAGTTGCTGCGATAGCAAATGCAGAAACCTCTCAGTTAACTAATCTTCTATTTACCAGGAAAACACTTCAAAAAAATGGTTCCATAATGCTGATATTGACCTGGTTTCGATAGTTCACTCTTAAAGCAGCAGATGTTGGTTAGGTTTTTTTTTCTGGAGATCTATATTAGTTTGCAGTTTTCTGCATTAGTTTATTCATAATCCATATATATAGATACATAGACGATTAAAGTTTTGTCTGCAGTATTTACCAAGCTCATCTCTCAACAGGGCTGGAAATAAATACTTCCTAGCAAAACAGTGCAGAAGAACTTATAGCACATCAAAGCTCTCCAGTAATGTCTTGACCTTCTATAGCAGGAATCATTTTAATTACACTTTAGTTGTGAAGATCTGATTTCTCAACAATTTTCGAAGTTATGGCTTGAGTTGAAAGGTTTTTTTCTTCCTCTGGCTCCATGAAATGATGTTTTAATAGGCTACTGTGTTTTATTTCTGGCCATTTTCAGAGTAAAGAAATGTAATGCCTGTGTTAAATGAATTGAGTTCTCTTTCAAGATGCTGCTTTGAAGTGCGAATCATCAGAGAGCAAAACAAAACACACAAAAAAATCCCCCCCAAAAAAAGCACCCAAAACTTGATGCCTCTGTAGGAGCTTTGGAAGCTGACGAGATACCGTGACCAGCAGCTAAGGCCTCATCTGCAATGCTGGCGTTTCTGACACTGCTCTCTTCAATTACTGTGTTTCTTCAAATGATTTTTGCAAATTATGTGCAACTGAACTTTCTTTATGGGGGTGTATTTGGTAACCTGGTCTGTTCAGCATATCTTGGAATAACACAAGGAGTTGGAATGAGAAGGGTCTTGTTGGTGTGTAGCTACTGGCTTTCAGCCCGCGGCTGTTACAAGAGCTTCTGAAGGATGGTCCAAATAGAAGCGAGTTTGTAGGTGCTCTATGAAGATACATGTATGGGTGGGGAAAAACTTCCAACAGCAGTTGTACCTCCACTGAATGCCTTCAAGGGCCCAGAATTTAGGCAGGGGGCAAGAGGGAGACAAGTAAGATAGTGTCTCTCATTATGTTTGTTAAAGTATTGTCTCAAGTATTTTTAACTGTTCTTAAATAGCAAGATTAACTGGAAGAATTCATATAATCCTGGGCTAGCCTTCATTTTCAGTCTTTATTTTGAATTTGTAATAAATATTCTTATCACCTTTTACCCATCTACAGTCCTTAATGCAAACTTCATAGAGCAAGTTTTGTTTGCTTGCTCTACTAAGTTTTAACTTCTTAAATTCTAATATTTTTAATAAAGCCTTACTGTAACTTTTGAGCTTTGACTTTTTTACTGTCAATAAATAATGAAGACAAGGTAATTTTGTTGTTTTGTTTGTGTTTGGTGGTTTTTTTAATGAATGGATTGACACTAAAAATGCTGAAGGATTGCTTTCCTGAATGGGAGTCATTAAATGCCACCGGATGAAGTGACAATAAATGGAGGTTTGCACTTAGCTCAGGGAGGTGGCAAACTGTTCCCTGACTCTCGCTGGCTGGTGTCAGTTCTGCAAGACTGGAGGGGCCAGGGTGGTGCTTGCTCAGTTTTTGGTGAAGCTGTGGACCCCTGTACCTGGTTGTGCTGCGTGTTTGATCCCAGTGGAAGAGGAACTCTGGCGGCAAATGAAGGCTATGACCTGCTCACCCAGGGTCTGTGCAGGTGGATTTGCATATAAAGAACGAATTTGGGCTTGCAGGTGGGTCCTTGGGCTTACCCTGACTCCCTGGAGCAGGAGGGAGCTGCTGCTGCCCCTTCCTGCCCTGGGGCTGTATTTCCGTGCTGCCTCTTGCGGTCCCTGTAGTCATCTCCCAGGAGCGATGGTGCAGGTATCACCTCTTTTCCTTCCCTGGAGTGATCATGGCTGCTGCATCTGAACCGTTCAGTCTCCTGCCTGTGCAGCCTCATGAAAGGCTCCAGCTCGATGTGTGCATCCTCCTCGGGCAAATCACCCAGCCCTCAGCTGGCATCATCTCGCAGCTCAGCCACGAAGGAGCAGCAGCTTAGGTGAGTCCGCTTGCTTAGGAGAGGACAGAGGATGGGGAGGTGCCGGCTGGGTTGTACCCAGCCCTGGCATCCTTCCTATTGTGTTTCCCAGCTGTCTTTTAGTGTTCCTGGACCCAGACTTGTTCTCTTTGTGCAAAGCTGTAGATGGTTTAAAGCTAAGGTTGGGTGTAACTTTCTCCTCCTGCAGAACAGAACAATGTAGAGTAGGGGAGGTGAGGCTGGATCACCTGGCGGGTGGTGGTGGTTAGTCTTCCCTGAATAGTGATTTTCAGTGTGCTCATCTCTTTGAGATCTATTTGAGTGACAGATCTATGAGCTAAAGGCAGCTGGGGTCGTAGTTCTGTCTGAGTCCACACCATCATTCCAGGACCTTGCCATCTCTTTGTGTTGATCAGAGTAAGAGGAGTGCTTTGAAAATGTAATCCTTTCCCAAGTTTGAACCTTCAACCCTGTGGCTCTTTGGTTAAACTGAAGCATTACTCCCGCTATCTGGTGAAACGTGATTGGGGCAGACACAGAAACCTCTGCTCAGGGTGGAATTGCTTAAGATAAAGTCAATAATATCTAGAATACCTTGCATTCCTCTCTCATGCAAGAAAAAGACTTAGTACTTGGTGTGACCTCTCTCCACATGCTGCTTATTTGGGCTTGTTTTCTTACCCCCAGTGGCTGGGGCTACCAAACACAGCAATTAACTGGACTGTTCCAGAGGTTAAGGCTGTTCAAGAGAGACTTGTGCTATCTCCTGCTCCTCCTGCAGGACTTGCTGTGCAACATAATATTTTCCAATGCTTCTAAGATGAGTTCAGCCCATGGGAATGAGATACTCTTAACAATGTCACTCAATGTGTTAGATGATGAAGCTAAGTTAATTGTTGCATTCCTGTGAATATTAAAAGCCATCCAAAACCAAGGAGCTCACCTTGTACTCTTGACATATTCACAGTGAAGAAATGTTCCCTTTTTGTTGCTGGAACTACTCAAAAACGTCTACCACAGTACTAAAGATTTGAGTTGCCCATGAAACTCTAATTAAATTGACAGGTAAATAAATCTGGTTCCTATAGAAACTAGTTGCTTGTGATTGGTGGGGCTGTAGAACAAGTGTATTTCGATAATTGCACACCCTCATGAGGCATCATTTCTGTGCATTATGCAGTGTTTTATCGGCATCAGCTCTCCTGTCAGGAGCTGCTAAGGGGATACTGCTGTATTATACAAAAGAGAAAACAGTTACAGAAAGGTGAAAATGGAATATCTCATATCTCTGTTATTAGCTGAGACACCAAGGACAGCTTTTAGGTGGGATTTCAAATTGGTGATCTTCACCAGAGACCCTCCACTGGGCGCACGAGTTTGGGATCTTGGACTGTGCAACTTGCCCACGGCTGCAGTGAGTCAGGGCCAGAGCGGGGGCCCAGTTAACCCCACAACTGATCCATGACACCACGCATTCCCTGTTGCTTCACCTCTATGTTAAACAGGCTGAAACACATGTGCTGTAGCACATCATTAGTACTGACAAGTTCACCCTGTGCGTTTTAAATCTTTGAGTCAAATTACCACCTGTGTTACAAAGTGGCGTACCGTTTTCCTGGCTGATTGAGTTGTGGCACGAGGCACTGGCAGTTAATTGGTACTTTCATAATCGCTCCAGTCCTGCAATGAATTCCAGCTTCCGAGGAACCCCGCGGGACCCTGCACGGATCAGGGCCAACTTGCTCTGATCTGGTTGAACAGGCTCATAACGATTGCTACCTAGGATTAAACGAAATGGGTACTTAGTGAAACACAATTCCCTTTCTTTGTCACAAATAACTTTAATCAGTGTTTTGGGAACAACAGGGGAATCTGTAAGTGAGCCCAGCTCTATGGCTTTTGGTACCACGGTCCCAGATCTCTGACAGTTCCTGCTGGCAGCAGCAATGACGGGGCTAAGTTCACTCTGCTGCCTTCTCTGCAAATCAATTGGAGTCTTGCTATGCTAGAGACAGAAACGGGGGAAGAGGGAGGAAGAACTTGTCAAGATAAAAGTGCAAATCATTGGAGGATAAAAGAGTTTCAACTTTATGAAGGTCCTTAATCTCTCCAGGCCCTAAGTTTAAGGTTTTAAGATTGATCAGCAGAAGAGATGCAGTGAGAAGCTGTAGATATTGCCAGTGCTTGCAGAGAGCTGAGTCCTGTTGCAGGTAAGCCTGGGTGGCCTCAGCACACACAAGCCATGTGTGTGTGTGCCGGTGGCCCTGCATCCATCCCATCAGCAAAGCAGAAGCAGCAGAGGGAGCTGCCCTCGTCACGCGCAGAGTGGGCGAGAGGGAAGCTGCGGGGGAAATTGTTCCTGGGCTGCAGGAGAGCTCCCACGGTGGGGACTGGGGACTCTGTGGACCACCACAACACTCTGGCTCTTCTAGTTTATGTGCGAGCACTCGCTTTCAAATCCTGCCAAACCCCTGACCTTGCTGTGACACAACAGGGGTGCAGCTTCCCATGCAAAGGAAACCGCTCCAGTTCTGCTGCTTTCACCTCTTGTGCCTCTTCTTAAGAGGGAGGAATTGCAGGTGGTCCTCACTTACCTTTTCTACATTGCTACATCTGTTTACATATTTTTACTGTGCCCTTGCTATTTACCTTCTTTTCCAATGTAAATCCCATTATTTTCTATCATGCTCCAGCTGATCTTTCTCTGAACCCTTTCTGAATGCACACTAATTCTGTAATTTATTTTTCTCTTGTCTCCACGCCGTAGTCAAATGATAACAGCTCTCAGAAGCAAAGAGAGCACAAATCTCTCTCTTCTCTTTAGGGATTGTCTTACAAATGCAGTTTTTGTTTAGCACCTTACTGGTGATATTTTGTGTGTGTGTCTTTTTAAAGCAGCCATTAACCTCACAACGATATCAGCTTTATTTTTATAAGGCTTATTCAGACTTGCATCATCTGCCCTGAGATCTGTTTTCTCTAATGGAAATCTGGGAAGGAAATGTGCATTACATTAGTCTGAGTAGCTTCTATCTATGAGAATGAACTTCTCTTAATAATCCAAATAACTGTAATTATGAAAGCAAATTAATTGACTGGGCAGTTGAAGTACTTAGATTTCTTGTTGTATTTGGATTTACATCATGTTCCCTGCTATTTTTACTCCTGCCTAACTCATTTAGTGCTGCTTCTGTCTGCTTATTAATCCTAACTCAAAATTGACTCTTAGTGTCTTGTTATGTTTTAATGCTTCTGTGCAATAGCAGAAGATTTATACTTCTAAAATATTGCTAATTAGACAAGGCGTTAGCCCTCGTTTAGGAGAGAAGGGCTCTTTTGGATATGTGGATACACTGTGAGCAAAATTTGGATGTTGCAAGGGCTCATTAGAAGGGGCCGGAAAGCTTTACAGACAATTTCTAAAGGAAACGTGTTGCCACCATTCTCCAAGCTCTGTGCTTGGCTCTCACACTGGCATGTGCACGTGATTATGTGTAAGCCCACCCTTTTGCAGGCAAATGCCACCACCAAGGATAAACCAGGAGTTTCCTTTGGAGTTTGTTCTTCTATTGCTTCAGGTTTTGAGGCCTAAGCTGGACCAGTGAAAAGTAAAGAATTAAAAAAAAAATTTTATGATTGAAAACTTGCAGATCAAAATTAGAGATAGTTGATAGAGATTTGGAATTTGACAGGAAATGCAAAAGAAAAAGAAAAACCCAAGTCTTGATACCTCCTGAACGCCCGTGGGCATTTGTCCTAGATACCTGTCTTTCTCCCATGCCTGGCACACCACTGCCCTTATTTTGTAGGTCAGAAGGTGGTTGGTCTATGTTCTAACTGCTTATCTAATGCTCTGTTTACCTGGGAGAGAGTGAAATCTGCTCTGGAGTAGGAGGCACAGGGTTCTCTATCCCTTCCCTTGAGGCTTGAGCATCTCCTTACAAGCTGTTTCAGTGGAGGAGAAAGAATATCATTCTCTACAGCAATTATATACTGTGATAATGATGTACCAAAATAGATCCTAAGGGACTGAAAAGAAGAAGAACCCGTTCTGTAACCTCCTGCAACTCCTCTCCCACCTTTGTTTTTTTCCTTAATAAAAGCCAGAAATGGAATGAAGTTTCTGTCCTTGTGCAGTGCGGGGTATTTCCATCAGTCCTTCTGCAGGAAAGGCTTTGGAAGATGTTTGGGCACTTTTGCTCCTAAGGAATTTAATTATTTTCTTTCTTGGCTGAAAACTGAGGTAAGAGGTCCTGTTACCCTCCTGCTCCCAGGAGCGTCGGTTGGGTATCATGTCCCTGCAACCATCACTATTATGCAATACCTGCGATTGTTTCACTGCACAAGGAAGCCTCTAGGCATTTTGCAGCAGCTACTAGTTCTCCAAATTACAGAAGTTGCGACATCAATTCCAAAACAAAGCTTGTGGCCCCCACATTGTGCATGTGCGTTTTCCACGGAAAGCTGTAGTGCAATGTTCCTGTGGCCAAGAGATGCGATGGCGATAGCGCTGTCAGAAGTTCTGACAGACTGCTGACCAAACCCAGACATAACGGTTCTTCTTCTGACTTTATAGAACTATAGAATGGTTAAGGTTGGAAGAAACCTTGAAGATCACCTGGTTCCAACCCCCCTGCTGTAGGCAGGGACACCTCTCTCCCACTAGACCAGGTTGCTCAAAGCCCCATTCAACCTGACCACTTCCAGGGGTGGGGCATCCACAACCTCTTTGGGCAGCCTGTTCCAGTGATTCACCACTCTTATGGTGAAGAACTTCTTCCTTGTATCTTATCTTACAACAGAGGGTGGTCCTGATGGATCCAAGCGAAGATCCAGATGACATCTTGCAAGCTAACAGATCCCAAGGAAAACCATTTGTATTTGACATGGTTTTTGATCACAGTGCGACCCTGGTTTTTTTAAAACCAAAAGACTTAACACTAGAATTGTTTTCCCTGCTTAGATGAATGTTTCTGGCAGGTGAGGATAACTGCATATCCCAGAGGACACGTCACCCAGATAAAAGGAGATGGTGCTGAAGTTGAGAGGACGGTGAGGAAAGTTTTCCTGCTGCCAAAGAAGCAGGGAGATGTGCACTCTACAGTCTGCTTTTCCCTCCTGCCTCTGGACTCCCCAGTGCAACACACCAGAGTAGAGATGAAGAGCTTTGATCTCCTGAGGTCTCTGGTGAATGAGATCATTATCACGTTGCTTGGCTCTGGTGCTCACACACTTCTTCCCTGTGCCTCTTTTGTTGTACAGGCTTGCAAAGTGAGCTCTAGTGCCCTTCTGGAGCTGTGCTTTGCAGACAGATGTAAAGTGCATCGCCTGTATTTTGTGATCACTATGACGTGGCTGCAACCTTGCTACTCACAAGCAGCTCAGTCATCTGTGTTCTCTTTCGCACGAAACTTCAGTGTAGCGCTCTTGTATGCTACCTAAGATGTTTCTGGAGGCCCAGTGACACTTCTCAATAAAGGATAAGGTTGGGGAGAGAATTTGCTCGCTTCTCCAGCAGACACGAAACAAACCCAAAGCATTCCGTGTTCAGAGACCGAGAAAATAATCATATTTAAGGACATTTATTTCAGTAAGCTCCCGCACCCTGCCTGCCTTTAGAAATTTCAATAACCCTCTGTGCTGCTTCTGCTTATTTCGATGTGTCAAAATTCATATGGCTCATGAATTGTTTCAAGGCCCAGGAAAAAAAAAATAGTGAGAAAATCAAGGGGAATGCAATTAGATATAGATTATTTGGACAGCTGCTGTGCCTGACCAAAAATTTATGCTTTTTTGACTGAATCAGGAGGAAGTACATGTATCCACAACCAAAAGCCTGATAGAAGGAGTCATTTCTGGCTACAGTGCAACCATTTTTGCTTATGGTCCAACAGGTAAGGTAATCCCTGTAGCTATACTGCTCCAAATGAATAAAATTCTATCTACTAACCAGAAATGAACTTTGAAGCCAATTAGTTGATTGCTGTGTGGACTGAAGCATTGAAATACCATTCTCATCGGGAAGTGTAAATTGCCCTTAAGTAACTGTGAAGCTGCCCTGTTTAAGAGGTGGAATTCAGTGGTGCCAAATCTTGCCATTCAAAAGGAGAAGGAGATGAGGGCACCCATGTAATGCTGGAGACTGCAGGAAAATAGATGTAGCTGTAGAGAACACTTATAGTCTATAAATTATACGAAAATACATTTCTACTCTAGTTCTGAATGCCTAGGTGGGCAGTTAACCTACCTATCTGCCCATCTACAAGTCTTCCTACTCTCTTTGGGTGGCACGTGCCACATCTTTCCTGCGGCAGTGTCATTGTGGAGTGAGAAACTGGAGTTAGGTGATGAAGGATAGAAATTGGTAGGAAACCAGGCTTCATTTATTGTGGAAACTTGCTCACGTGGAAGTCGGTCTTTGCTTTATTTTGTATCTTTAACAGGAGGAGGAAAAACCTACACGATAGGGACAGACTGTGAACCAGGGATTTGCAGCCGTGCTCTGGATGATCTCTTTAAGGCCCTTGAAGCTACTACCGAGGAGATGGATTACATGGTCTCCATGTCCTACCTGGAGGTGAAGTGTCTGTGTTGCCTTGGATCCAGCCTCTGTGGAGCAGGTGTAATGGGAAACGGGGAGTCAATCCACTGAAATGCAGGATCAACTCCAACCCCCTTTGCAGATCTAAGGACCCAGTGCTAGTCTCACATTGGTCATAGAATCAGAATGTTTGGGGTTGGAAAGGACCTCTAGAGATCATCTGGTCCAACCATATCCATGTGCTTTTGTGCATCATTTAGATCATGCAGCTGTTAACAAAAGGAAACAAGCAACGCACTCAGGAACCCACTGCTGCCAACAAGACATCCTCCTGCTCGCACGCAGTGCTGCAGGTGACAGTGACACAGAAAAGCTGGAGGAAGCCAATCGGCTAGAAGTGCGAATTGGAAACGTTTTCATGGTCGACTTGGTGAGATCAGAGAGAGCAGCCCAGGTATGGCTAGAGCTTGGCAGCTTTTGGTGAGACCAGGTTGGATTCCCTGGCTTGCCCTGCAGGGTCTGCATGCCTGTCCTCATCCCTGTGGAAACCATCCATGTGTGCTTCTATGTTGCTCTAGAGCACTAGTTTGTACCTGAGATGGCCTGAAATAAAGATAAAATTTGATGATATCGGTAATGTCTTTTATGAGATCAGCTAGTATAATTGGAAAAATGTAAAGCAGCTTTAGGGTGCAGCCTTTTGTCAGGTCTGAAAAAGCAGCAGCGAATTTCACATCTTAAAGAGAAGCCGAGGTCTGTCAGGCAGGGATCAGCTGGGCTGCCAGAGAGAAAGCTGGCACCAGTAGAACAGAGGGATGCTGGTGGGTGGAAAATAAAGCAGCTGGCTTCTGTAGGGAAGAGGAAAGGCTGGAACACAGGGAGGTGATTTGAGAGAGAGAGATTTTACATACCCAGTATTTCTACTGAGACCAGGAATTCTGGAGTGATGTAGTTATGCATCTTAAACTCTGACATAATATTCAGAATATAATCAATGGCTATCTTTTAAGGACCAAGAGTTCTCACTATGAACCATGAATACCAGTCATCTTTTCCAAGAAGTGTACTCCCACCAGCACCTCTGTGCCTCAGCGGGGTTTAATGCTGCATTTTCAGGTTAATTTTGCAGGAGGCATTGCTTTTACATCCAAACATTGACCCTGGTGATGCCACACATCTTCCCCAGGTGCAGACCCACCCTTCTGAAGCATGTTCTATGTCTGTCTGTCCCCCTTCCCTCCCTACCCTCCCAACAGTCTCAGAACTGGGGCAAGAAGATGAAGGAAGGAGCCCACATCAACCGCTCGCTCCTGGCGTTGGGCAACTGCATCAACGCTTTGAGCAAGAAGGGAGGGAGCCGGGCCCAGTTTGTCAATTTTGGAGACAGCAAACTCACATGCCTGCTCAAGGTAATGTGCTCTGCAGGTTGGTGAGGATCTTGGTGTGTCTGGTATCACCGCTCAAATCGGCCAGAGCTTGAGAGCTGATCCTTGAGGATCTCTGTGCACTGTCTTTATCTAGCTTGGAATGCTTCTTCTGGATTTGCAATGTGATCAGGGCTCGATTTGGCCAGTGCTGTCTCCGTAACAAGCATGTTGTCTTGTGACCCATGTGGTTGAGGAAGGACCTCCCTAGAGGATTAAGGAAATCCTATAGATTTGGATTGTATGTCTCAAAGCTTGCAGGAAACCAGTGATTGATTTATTTTTTTAAATTAACTTACCGCCTTTGAACGTTTCATCCCTTCTATGACATTTTGCTCAAATTGGCCAATAAATTTGGATGTTGTTAAGGCAGGAGACTGAGAGTAACGATGTGCTGTCACAAGCTGTGTCCCTAAGGATATAAGAAAGGTTGCTCTTCGCAACACTGGTTATTTTATGGATACTTTACAACCTTATTTATGAACCTCATCTCAGACCTTGGTGCTGAGCTACCACTGTTGCTGCCTGACAGATGTGTTTTCTAGAGGACAGCAGGGAGGAGAAGGGATGGAGAAAAAGGGAGGCTTCCGTTGCGAGCAGAATTGAGAAGCTGCCAACACATTTGTGGAAACCGTGATTTCTTCTTGCAAAAATTCTTCTTTTGTAGAAAGTTAATTACTTATTGATTTTGCTGTTGATGGAGAGAGGGCCTAATGAATGGTCTTTTACGAGCACTTCCTTCACTCCTAATTGGGATTCTCTACCAGAATCTCAATGAACCACAGGGGTTCCCAGCCACACCGGTTACCACCAGGCAGAAACCTCCTGTCATGTCCATGCTAACCACACCAACGTTGCATCCTTCCTGGACTCATTAGGGGGTAACAGTAGGACTGTTATGACTGCACATATCAGCCCAGCCAGCACCTCCTTTGAAGAATCTCGAATGACCTTGATCTATACCTGTCCAGCGAAAAACATCAAGACGCAGGTAAATGAACAAACGACTGACCAGGAGGCAGAGCTTAGAGATTAAAATCTTGCAAGGTGGGAACAGGAGATGTAGTGGATGAAGGGAAAACAAACTTCAGGAGGAGGCAACGCTCAGTGTGAGTGACAAGAAAAGCAGATAAAGGGAACAATGTAAAGCAAATTGTGTGGATCATGGATAAGAAGAGGAATATGATGGCCAAAGCAAGGAAGCAGAATAATGGAAAGGTGGAGGATGATGTAGCTGGTATGGACCTGGGTGCAGAACATGAGAAATAATGGGCCAGAGAAGACCCTTGGGAGGACAGTGTGTGGGGAATGTCCCAGTGGGAGTGTTGGGACTGGAAGAGGAATGGAGGGACTGCAGAAAGGAGGAATAAAATGGAGAGGCTCGTGGGGTAAAGGAAGATGAACAACGATCTGCAACAGGACTTTTGCTCTTTGTGGATCTCTGTTTTTATCTTGTGGGTGCAGAGTCCCTGGCTCTTCTGTTTACTTTTTGGGAATTTCCCCAAAAATAGGTAAAACCACTAATGTACAGTTTTCCAATCATGAGGAAAAATTCTTCCCTGTCACAGGATCCAGTGACCTTCCAACCAAAAGTATAGTTTTGTTTGCAGCCGTTGTACCAGTAATTAACCATGGGACAAACACGATTGCATTCTGGCTCACCAGGTGAAATGTAACCTGCAGAACATCTCCCAGCACGTTGACCAATACACCAGCATCATCACGGACCTCCGCAGGGAGATTGAGCATCTGAAGGCAAGGGTCGAAAACCAGGAGAAGGAGAGAAGTGCAGTCAGCTTTGACCTTGGGGAACTGCACGGCAGAGGCAGGAGCAAGAAGTGTTGTGAGCTGTCTGGAGGGAAGAGAGCTGGGAGAGGAGCTCTGTGGACAGGTTGTGATAGCTTTTGGTGGGCCTCCATGCAGACATAGCTGGGGGAAGCTGGCTTGGAGAGAAGCAGAGTGAAGCACAGTCTGATAGGCAGTGGAGGCAGGCAAGTGAGCTGAATTTGCTTTTCTGAGTCTGCCTCTGATATACTGTGTGATTCTAGACAACAGATTCAACTTTCTCAGCACTTTTGCCAACACTAACCTGTCAAATTTCACAAACCTGCCCTTGGAAAGAGCTCTGGCATCAAGTGGCAGCATTGGCTGTGGGAAGTCCTGACTCTTACAGAGAGGTGACTGAGTTTGTAGCCAGCGTCCCCATGGGCTCCCAGGCCACATCAGGACACAGAGCTCTGTTGTACGGTTCATTGCACTTAATTAAAAAAAGAAAAAATAGTGAGAGGGGCAGGGTGAAGCTTTTAAAACATTGATTGTTCTGCCCTGGGCATTGTTCCTTTTATCAGTGAATCTGGCAAGGAATGAAATAAAAGTAGTCAAATCCTTTGACAAACAAGACATGAGGTATAATAGGTCTCTGCTACCAATACTCAAGGTCATTTCTAGGTAACAAGCACAGGAAAGCAATACTTTCTTCTTTTTGGCAGGTGAAAAGGGGGAAGAGATGTCCCTGCAATGCAGTATCTTCTTAATACTCACAAAAGCCATAGCAATGAGGTGTATTTATTGCTCATAATATAAGCATAAAGATATATCAGTTTTCTTAAGAACATGATGAACTTCAAGAGACTGTGGAATGAAGCAGAATCCTATAACTGAATGCCTTAACACGCGCACTGAGTGCCTTGGTCCCAGAGCATTGTGGGGACTTGGCAGAAGCTTACCTGGCCTAATGTCAGATCAGGAATGTCTACTCCTGCAGCAGAGAGGCACCAAGGCTCTAACAGTGGCCAAGTCATGAACACCTTGCGGATGCAGCTGATGGGGGCTTTCAGGGAGGAAACGGAGATGAGTCGCAGCCTGATGGAGCTGGAAAACACCAACACGTTGATACCTGCAGGCACCTCCTAACAACTATGGAGTGAGTAGCTCCTTAACTTTGAGCACAATTTGTACGTGAACCTCCAGACTCACCATGGGAAGTGCTAATATCCCCTGGGCCCTCCCAACAAAAATGACAGAAGGATGACATTAAGTGTAGGTTTGAGATTTACCTAAGTGACAAGGCAAACCTTGGGAGGGTGGTGGTCTGCAAAAGGTACCCAGGGATTTAAGGTAGATATGGCCCATGCAACTCTGAGCCTTACATTAAGGTGCTGTATTTGCAATGAGTTATTTCTGCTATGGGGAAACACATCTCTAACCCCTCCTGGCACTTATAAGGAGACTGAAGCCTGCAGATGGTGCTGCACTGCAGTGAAATTGCCTGATGTAGCTCTGTAAGGCAACCAGCTATCTCTAGCACTAAGTTTAAGCTCAAGACTAAAAGTATAAATGGAAGATACCTAATGTCTATTTGGACCTTATTCTGGACTTTTGTTTTAATGCAAATACTGAATGATAGCACAGACTGCGATTATTGCTCCTTCCATGGTCCAGTCACTCTGTGTTTGTGTAGCATTTTCCATCCAGATGTTCTGCATCTGGGTATGATGTCATGTCAGAGAAAGTGTAATCATCTCTTTCTTTCAGGTAAACTATCATTATTGATAGTCACACACTTAATGCTTCTGTAAATTTTATAGTCCCTTGAGATTTTCATCCTTTGTAGTTAAAACAGTCTTCAGGACATTAAAGATACTCAGCAAGTACATGTGAATAGGCAACAATTTGTTATGAGGTGGAGAAAAGCCTGGACTAATGACTTCTGCTGCTGCCATGCACGAAAAATTTGGACAATCAAGGGCTGCACATGCATCATTACAGTTACATCACCACGTACCAGAAGCTCCTTTCTGTTTTTCTAGCAGCTGGGAACGAGAAAAGACTCAGTATGACAAGCCAGCAAAGGAGGAGAAAGATGAAAACACAGAGGAGGAAGACAGAGATGTCGATATCAGAGATTCATCTGAACCTCACAGAGTTAGAACAGCGAGAGAAGAGATCAGCCTGCTGCTGGCAGAACAGCGCAAGACGGTGGCCCTGAGGGTGAGAGGTGAAGGTGTCCTTATGGACACAACTGAAACATGGTGGCTGCTAGTAGACTAAGCACAGTAATTTTTGTAGATGTTACTTTAACCTCAGTGTGAAGGACGCAGCAGAGAACTACTTAGATGTCTTTGTTATCTCAAGAAGCTGAGCCACCTCGGCAACCCCCCTGTCTGTCTTTTTCAGACCGAGCTGGAGCAGCACTTAGCAAGCATGGAGGAAAAAGCTTCCCAGGTGGAAGAGTTCTTCCCTAGGCACGTCACCAGGCAGGATCAGCAGGAGGTCCTTGTGTCAGTCAGGAGCTCTACAGAGCTGTGTTTCATGAAAGTATTGTCCTCTAGAGCTCCATCCTCCTTCCCTTTGACTCAGAGAATCAATAAGGCTTTTGCTGACAGAAAAGGACTCGGGCAGAGCTGTGCATGAGCCAGCGTGTTCGTCCTCCCTGTTGCTGTTGCATCACATTTGAGAGAGAACTGTCTTGGTGGCAAGGAGAAAAGCAAAGTTTAAGTGGCCAAACATGCAACTCTCCAAGTGACCTCTCTGGAGGTCTCTGCTCGCTCACGGCACAGTTGTTATTAATGTTTTCAGGTCTTTCCTGCAAGAAAGGAAAGATGCTGCTGGCCCCTTTGTCTCTGGAAAACTTGTGTGGGTTCTGACACAGTAAGGGGCTGTCAGGAAATTGCCAGTCTTCAGCAGGGAGTCCAAGCAGCAGTGTCTCTTGTTTATTATAATTGCCTAGAATGAATGGGGCAAGGAGTTGAGTTTCACCTTGAATAATAAACTTAATGCTAGTCATGTTGTTACACGAGAGATTAAACTACTTTGGGTGCCCTTCCACAGGAGGGGAGCAAATAGCAGGTGGCTGGAACTATGTAAAAGCCGTCTGCAGGCTGAGAGCCTGGGCTAGAGGAGATTTACAGAGAGAAAAATCACTCTTCCCACGCCCCACAAGAGCCCTTCTCTGGATATAAGTCAGCAGTGTTACTGCAGGAAAGATGCTGCGAGGCTACGTTCCCCAACTTCTCGAGACTTGCATGAGAAAAAGTCACCTGCTGCTGTTCCACTGAGACTGGAGACCTCGGAGGAAATTGCTGCTAACACCAAAAGCATCTCCCTCATTGCAGCCAGTTGCCGTTCCAGAGCCCAACACAGAGACCTTGGGAGCAAAGTCTCCTCAGCCCGCTTCCCTGAGGAGGATATACTTGAGTTGAAGTGTCTGGAGGAAGATTCCACCCCAGACTGTCAGATGAGAGAGAGCACACACGTGGGGGGTTTGCTGTTGGAGCCTGCAGCTGTGAGCCAGCTGTGCTCCCCAGCCAGGGGAGTGCTGAAGAACAGGTCGGACCAGGAGATGTCTTCTGAGAGGAAACCCAGAAAGAAAAGATCTCACTCTCTTGAACTAAACCTCCAGAGGGTAGGTCCTTTGCACCCCTTTCTAGAAGGGATGGCTTGAACAGAAGGCATAGATGCAGTGGAGCCAGGGTAATTTTTAAATACAGTAAAAGAAACATAGTGTAAACTGTGTGAGGAAATAAGTTAAATATCTTTATTCTTCTACAATGTCCTTGACCTCCTGCCAGTCAGGTGGGAAGGGAATCTTTTTGGTATAGCATGGCAAACTCAAAGCACTCTCAGCATGGTTAACTCAACTTGGTGTCTTTCAGACGTCAGAAGCTAACCATTGGACTCCCTCAAGCCCCAATACAAATAAAGCTTGTGAGAACCACCTGCACCGAGCTAGACTGTTCCATCAGTCAAAAGCTGCAACAAAGGTCAAGGTTCCTATCGGCCACCGTTCAGGTAGGGACCAAAGAACCACTGGCAACATTCTGCATCAGCTCTGTTGGAAAAGACAGGATTGTCATGTGAGAAATAAGCGAGAATAAAGGCTAATAATCAGAACTACTAGTAACCTGATTTTAAGTTCTTTTTTTATAGTCTCTATGTAGCTTTTGATGGGTAAGAATGCACTCCTATGCAGACCACTGCCTCAATGATGCTTCTTTAATCTACGGGAAAAATTGGTGTTCAGCTGGGTTCACATGCAACAAGTTGCTGATCTCTTTCTAGTCATTCAGACAGTTTCACATCCAAGCCAAGCCTCAGCAAGGCGACCAAGACATGACAGGCTGCTCTGACCATCTGTCAGCCTCAGTTGTTTTGCTTTGTGCAGACACACAAGGCCAGGATGAGGTTAGGGGAACTGGATACCCAAATCCTATTGAAATGTAGTCAGAATCCTTCCCCATTCTGGCAGGAGGTGCTTACTAATACTAATTAACTTTTCTTATTTATTTTTTTTAACTTGAAAGTGGTTAACTTTTGGTTTACAGTGCTATAATTTATTTTGGCTAGCTATTAGTGACTCACGCATTGCAAAATATTCTTAAAACGTGCTTTGCTCCCACTGTTAATAATGATAGAGGGGACTCCACTGGAGGTGCTGCCAAAAGACAGTGCTCCTGCAAGCACTGTGCAGCAGAGCAACGCTGACTGTGTCAAAGGATGGGTCGTACAGAAGGAAGTCAATGGTAAGTACATGAAATAGCAGGTTGGCTGGCTTAGGAGTCACTACTGCGTTTTTCAGCACTTGCTCTGTTGCAATCTGAACCTAAAGAGCTGTAAATGCCACACAAACAGTCCAGTTGGGAAAGCAGTCACATGGGTAGAGGTTTTACAGCCAAGTTTTAAGCCCTTTTTTTTCAACAGATGACATGGGCAATGTTCCAGAATGCATTAAACTCCATATCCCTCTTAGCCAAAAACAACCTCTTAGGAAGAGAAAATTACATTTTCAGAGGTGTTCATAATCCTAATCTGATCCATATGCGACGTACTAAGTTTAATCTGAGTTAGCCATGTGACAACATGCCACTTCCACTGAAAGTGTCACCTTGGGATTTTCTCAAGGCAGCGATGTGCAGGAGCTAGTGCCTTTGCCAGACTCACTCCTCCACAGCCCGCAGCAATCTCTCTTTTCCCCATTTTGACTGGCAAAGAGACTCGAATCGAAGCATGAGCAACTTCATCTTCCCTCGCTTGCAGGGCCTGCAGATGGTGCCAGCAGTCGGCAAAAGCCCCTGCCAGGCGCCCGC
Organism: Apaloderma vittatum; assembly: GCF_000703405.1. Lineage (NCBI taxonomy): Eukaryota > Metazoa > Chordata > Aves > Trogoniformes > Trogonidae > Apaloderma > Apaloderma vittatum. Next base: position 35,465 of record NW_009702800.1, read on the forward strand.
TCGGGGAGCTACTCCAGGAGTTAAGTAGAAGTCATGGGGAGAGCAGGAATCTCTGTATCTCCAAAGGATTGAAAGTCAGGGAAGCCAATACAGGGGGAGTGTGTCTTGAAGTGTATTTTAGTTTCTGATGCTGAAAAGCAAAGGGAAGGCTAACAGCGAAGAGAGGGAGCTTATATGTTGTAGATTGCTTTTTCCATATCGCTACCACAGGTCTTTGTACTGTACACTCTAGCTGTTAGCCTCAGATTAAGGCAAACAGGGTGTTAACAAAGTCCAAGAGAAGAGGAAAAACCCTCATTTTTCCAGCAGTGTTTGCCTCCCAGAAGACATCAGCATGGAGCCCAAGCCACATTTCTTCCTGGGGCAAAAGTGTGGATGCCACCCATGCATCCAAAAGGCTCCCTGACTATTAAAACCAAATGTAAATGCCTGAGAAATAGTTTCTCAGTTCTTCCCTGCTGTCCCTGTGTGTTGCTGTGAAGCTGGGAGGTGTAACACATGCCTGGAATGCTGTTTGGGTGAGCAGATGTTTGGCTGTGAGAACAGCCAGAGATTGCTCTGAGCTCTTTTCCATCTACAGAGCGTTTCAGATCTGACTGCAGCCGGGAGAAGCGGCATGGTGATAGGTGAGGACCCTGATAAGAGCTGGCCTTGCAGGTAAACTGCAGAAATGTGTTTTTCTTTTTGGAACAAACATCTCCAGCCAGGAACCTTCTCCACAAGGGGCTTTTAAGAAGTCTTTTCCTTGCTTTTTTAAATACGCTGCAAACAGAGTTGTTCTGGTCATTGCACTGAATAGTGACTCCATGCCTCAGACACCAGCGGCTTCCCTCCTAGGTCTGCCGAAGTACCTAAGGTGACCATCTCATGCAGGTTCATGCATTTCACAAATGGATGAAGTTTGCTGGGTTTTGTTGTTGTTGTTTTTTTTTTTTTACAGCAGCAGCACTTGCAAAGAATTCTCCTATGTGCTCTCTCTAGCTTGCTGTGTGACACTGCACACACTCCCTATTCCTCTATGCCCCTTGCTTTGCCGTCTGTCAGGAAGATGAGGAATAGTCCACTATGGGCACAAGGAAGCTTTGACTACCTGTATTTATAAAATGCCCTAAACCCCTGAAGTGTGGGTACGATGCAAATGCCTAAGCTGGCATAGCAAGCATCTGATTTTCCTTATGAAACAGAAAGAAGTGTGAAGAGGTGCCACGGCAAAACAGGTTAGGAACCCTTGTTAAGATAACTAAAAATGTTTAAAAGTTCACACAGATAAAATAAGCACAGACGCATGTGAAACAAACCTGTGCCAGCAGGTCTTGAGCCAAGCCTGATTTTACAAGACCTCACGTGACCTGCAGACACTGAAGGACCAAAAGCCTGGGGAAATGGAGTTTTCCAAGCAAATCCTTCTCCACTAAATACTTTTGGGCTGAATCACTGTGAAAAGTTCCAGCGTTTGGAGCTGTTTCACACAAAGCGTGGAGGACATTTGAGCTGAACACATCAGTTTGAGGCTGTAACTCCGACGGGAGGTTGCGTAACGGAGTTTGATAATTTGCTGTGACTGTTGTTAAGAGCCCAGCACCATGTGGTGTGGTAATTTCCCTGTTTGTAAAACCTACATTTCAAGTCTGTTAATAAATGTAAAAGTTTGGGACTGAGATCTCAGAGGTGGAAGCTGCAGGTGACCGTTTGTGGCTTTGTTATCTGCTGGAGGCGAGGCTGCAGCCCATCGCCTGCGCGAAGTGGGATCAACGTTTCCTTCGGCGTCGGGCTAACGGCTTCCTGATTTCATTCTGCTTCTCCATCACAAATGACAAGAGTGGCAAAGGGAGCTTAAACTGTTCTGGGTTTTTCAAAGAGCATTTTCTAGCCTTGCTGTATCCAGTTATCTATACCTTGCTCCTAGGCTAAAACCCAAACGGATGGGTTTTCTTCTTGAAGCAGAGCTCCAGCGAGCAGTGATGCTGTATCTGCCCTGGCCTGAGGGCTGTCCTCACCGCGTCCATCGCTGCCTCCTTCCCCTCGTCCCGTCCCCGGGGCAGCTGCTGGGGGGTTCTTACCTCCGCAGCCCCCAGACCAAACCCCCG
>NW_009702801.1:0-12143 GCF_000703405.1 Apaloderma vittatum
TGGTTACATATTGTAACCCAAGACAGATGGTCATTATTTTTCTGATAATCTGCTTAAATAATAACACTACTAGTAATGTAGGCTACTTGCCTATTACAACAGTGAACACTATTATTGAAGAAAAGACGTATCTTAAAACCACTGTAGGCAGTAGTAACATACAAATCACACACACACACACAAAAAAAGGTCCTCTGCAAGGTAAGATCTGCTGTGGAAGTTTTCCAAAACAAGTTTGAAATAGATGGAGTCCTTCATGTGCTACTACCATTTCAGAACTACCACTTGAAATGTTGCCTGATGGCTTCCATCTTCTCTTTCTCAAGTATTCACATACATCTTTCAGCGCTGTCAAGACCCAGTGTCTTCAAGAGGGAGCAGGTCTCAGTCAGTTTCAGCTTTTGTTCAGTATAACAGTACCACTGAGAAGAAAAGGCAACGTAGATAGGCATAATGAAATATATGTTGAGTGTTCCACAAAATTGGCATGAAAGGATGGAGATAAATGAGCCATTAATTGATTATTCATAAGTTACTGAGGGAAAAATGCTGTTTAGAAATTTATTTGCTAGCATAACAGAAAACTGTTAGATCATTACTGCCTTGATGCCAAAGCAAAATTTGAATGGGTGAGAATAATCATTAGAAATTACATAAAAGTAAAAAATTGCACCACTGTCATATCAAACTATAATGTAGGTGAGAACTGTTTAGAGTGGAGCTGTTGAATCATTATTACCATGGTAGTATTTTTCAAGTAATGTGAAATGCATGTATTTTAATATCCTATTAACATGTAGTAGGTATTTGTGGGCAGAGATTTGTGTATGTGTGTTTCTGTACCTGTGTGTATATATATATAACTGTATGTTTTCATCTTTGTTTAAATTCAAAACATTAATTAAACCCATGAATTTTCAACTATTGCCAAAATCCAGTATTTGAATAGGAAATTTGAAGAAAACATATCAGTTTTGTTCTTTCTTAAAAACTTTAAAAATTAAAAGCATTATTAGTAATTGTATTATCAATAAATAAAATCTGGTGGTTTGGTCCCAGTTGCATGAACCGAGAGATACTCAGGAACTGACAGTGGTAGGCACAGTGGGTGCAACATGTTACATCTTTTGTTACATCCACTTAAGAAATTAATTCTTATTTTTGGGTACATAGCTGTAGTTGCATCAAGGGTTTTCCGCAGCTGCCTGCAACTTTTCTTCTGTCCCTTTCTTCTTCCCTGGAGAAGCCATTGCTCATTAGAAGTTTTAACAGCCCTCTCTCCAGTCTCCCTGACTGCTCCCCACTGCTGGATTACACATCTCCTGTGAAAGCACATTTTATGTATGTTTGTGTTAGCCTTGACACTTTCCCTGCAGACATCTGAAGAGAGTTATCTGAAGGTGCTCTGGCAGACGGGGTCTGGTGGCCCTATGACACTTGGATGGTTCACAACAGGAAGACATTCACAAGTGCTTGTAAGGTAACAGGAGGTTTTTACCTTTCCTCTGCCAGAGATAAGGAGAGAGCCACACACTGACTAGCATGTGATTTAAGTCAAGCTCAGCCTTAAATGAATAACAAGCGTGGTCCTTAACTCGATTACAGCTGCTCTAATCAGCAGAACCGTTAACCTTTGCACTTTAGTCTAGCCTGGTCTGCATATCTCTGGGCAGCGCAGACCTGCTTTATGAGGCTTTCCAAAAGCAGAACATTGTAATCAGGGTGCTCGCATCCCCCGGGCTGCGTGGGAGGAGATAGCACAGCTGTGTTAGAGGCAGCTCCAGGTCTCGGCATCCAGCTATTCTGGGTGTTCAAGGCAGATACCTCTGCCTTGCCCTGTTCTCACGCAGCAAACAGAGCAGCAGAGCATTAACAGCTTAGCTTCTTATCCTGCCTTCTGCTTTCATCCAGAATAGCCTGCGCTGGTGTCAACTGTCTTGCTGAGCCAAGAACAGCAATATAGGACTGCTGTATCAGTTCTTATGTTACCACAATGTGCTTCCTGGTAGGGTGTGCTGAGAAACATGAATAGCACAAATACCATGCCTTTTGTCTTTAATAAGCTGCTTCTGTGCTTTCAAGATCAAGGTCAATAAAACTTGCATCAGGAAAGAACTCAGTAAAAATCTATGTAATTCCAGAGCAGTCAGTGGTACTGAACAAGCGGGGTTCATCTGCCCTGCAATAATCACTGCGTATGTGTGCTACATGTTAGCTTCAGTCTCAGTGAAACCACATTAACAAATCTGCAGAGGTGAGTCCTCAGTTTACAGTCGAGTTCGTTTCTTAACCTCCAGCTAGCAACTCTTAAAAGTTCAGCCTGCCATTCACAGATCCCTGGAGATTTTGTCTGTGTCTTAGTCAAGCAGAATCACATTTCAAGAGGCCCTTGAAGACAAAGATGAGGACATTTACTATACAAATATTCCTAAAGGAAGACAGCACAGAGAAGGGAGGAGAGTTTTGAAGTGCTCGTAATTAACTTTCTTTAATGTCTTATTCTGGTTTATCTTTTGTCAGGTGCTGAGTGAAAAGCTCAGCAATTACCTTTTTAATCCGTTGGGATGTACATTTGTTCATCTTCAGAAAATATAAATGCTCCTTCCCCCTCCTTCCTCCTCCCCACTCAAATGCACTGAGTTCTCTAAACGTAGGATAAGGGATGGAGCAGGAAAGTCGCCCAGCACAATAGCAGTGATACCTGGGCTCATTTTGACATTGCTTTTATCCAGAGCTTGAGAAATATGTCTCTTAACACCATTCATCATGAATCAAAGAAAGTGAATTAGGTGCCTTACCTGCTCTGATAGTACCTTTACATAGAATGGTCCATTTTGGTTCAAGATATTACAGTCTTTGAAAATCACTGTTCAGCATAGACAGTTAATGAGTTAAGCATGAGAATGATATTACCCTAAATACATTTAACTTACTGATCAAGTGGATTGAATATATTTACAGAGGTAATGGAATAAGGGCCAGAGTTCTCACACTGTGCAGGCCTGACTGCCTATGTGCATTTTATTCTTGTACAAGCATTATATCATTCTTAGTTGATTAATTCTCCCACCTTTCAGCGTGACTAAGACAAATGCACTTCAGAGTTAGGAAGTCTTATGCTGGGCATAAGACATTCACTTGTAGTTTCAGAAGAGATCAGTTTCAACAAAAAAAACCATAGAGCTTGCCAAATAAATCTTTCTATTTCCAGGCCAGCAGCTGACACAAATGTTACAAACAGTAGCGGAAGTAAAACCTTCTGGTTGTACAGTGTGTGTCTTCTCTTCTCTGCTTGTGCTCCCTTGGCCACCGTAGCACTCACAGTGCTTTGGCAACACGGTATCCTTCAAATAAACTTATTCGATTCAAGTGAGTTGAGTGAAAAGGCTGAGCCAATGATACACAGAAGCACGTACTTTTTGATACTGTATTTGTTTAGCAAAGAAAGACATCCTCCCTACCACTCCTGCACGCCCCCTTTTTAAAAAAAAAATTACATTGACTTTTTTTGCAATATGAGAATACTGAGAATTTATTATCCTCATTGTGAAATTGCTAGGAGTTGAAGTTATGACCCCGTATATCAGATAAGGGCTAGTCTCGACCTTGCACATGATATTAAGGTCATTTTATTGTCTAACTCATCTCTTCAATCTAGTTCTGTAAAATGGTTTTTTTTTCAGGAAGATACCATGTTTCTTGTCTGATACATTTTTTATCTGTTGTCTAGTTTTTATCTATTTTCCCAGTGATGTTAGATTTTCTTTCACACTGCCTCAACTCCCATAGTTAAGAGATTCATGCCTGCTCACTGAAGCCTTTAATACTTTACTTCAAATACATCCCCTTATTAACCCTCTGAGTTCAAGTATTTCCTTTCTGAATGGCAGGTCTTGGTGGAATGTTTGGCATAATCCTGCAGGGAATAGTTCAACAGAACATAAGACAAGAACCTAGTATTTTTTCCTATTACAAGATTTTCAAGAGGGAGGAGAGAAGGTGGGTCTTGCTATTTGGATTTTTTTTTTTACAGCCTGATTCAAAGTCCCTAACTTTGCACACACGACTGTGGGAATGAGGTCCTTGCCTTGCAGCTGGAAATAGGGCAGAAATAGCACATTGCTTCTGAAAGGCTCAACAATTATGCAGAACACTTACACGTTGACAGTGCTAAGCAGGGTCTTGAAGCCAAAAGTAAGATGTACAAGGTTCCTCTCTTGAGTCCAAGGGAATTACTTTTTTCCCTAAATGGTAGAGGCCTACTTTTTCAGAACAATTATTGTTTTAGCTGATGTTTCTTTTATTAAATAAGGAAGCAAATAAATAAATGTAAGTTAAACTAACCCAGTAGTTTCAATTTTCAAAGTGTAATATCACTAGGTACCTTGGTACTTGCCAGGAAGACAAAGAACTGTCTTTGGTAACAGCCAGAACTCAGAAGGAAATGGTTTCAATGTGTGCACAGAAAAGCTTATCTCAAACCATTGTGTTTCATTTAAAGCCAAAAATATGCCGTGACAATAAGGAAGCTCTGGACTCAGCTGTATAACAAACGAGTAACTTCTGTGTGCTTCACTGCACGTAATCATCTTCTGTTGGATGTGGCAGGCTTGCATATATAGTAGCTTTATAAGTGTATTAGCCTGCTACACCTGAAGTGGTGCCACAATGCAGTCTTGAAGCATAAAGATAACATCTCAGAAAACAGCTTCTTTCATGTGTTTTATCTTCATATTTTGAAATAGAAACCATTGTAAAAAGCCCACCTGTATCCTGTGTTTCTCCTATACTTATGACTTGTAGGCTTTAAGCCACATTCACGCTTCCATATTTTAACTTTCCTTAGACTGTGGTTTAGTATCTAGAGTATTGGATTGCCCCCCACATGCCTCTTTTTTTTTTAATTCTTATCCAAGCACACCCCTCCATAAAGGAAAGGATCACATTTGTTCCATGCAGTTCATTCATTCAGTCATAATCCAAATGGAATTTCTGATCTGGCCTTCTTTCCCAGCTCAAAAAAAAAGGGTACAAGAGAGCTAGGAAAAGCAAAACAGATTCTTGCAAGGATGATTCTGAGTATGACGTTTTCCACATGTGACAAAGTCTTTGCTTACATGTTTCACTCTAGAAAGGGAAGGAAAGGGGGAGTATAAAAGAAATTTGTAACATCATCTGTGGCTGGAGAAGGAGCTCATACATGTCTCTTCTAATAATGCAGCAGACGGACATCAAATGAAAACAAGAACTAAGGGTTTCAGAGCAAACAGGATACAATCAAACTAGAACTCCTTGATTCAGAGTGCAATGGACATTAAAAGTTTACTCATAGCAAGGAAGAGAAGCTAAAGCACAGAGAGCTACAAAAATGCCAGCATATCCTATCAAGTTCAGAAATCAACAAGCCCCAAATCTGTGGAGCATGAGTGAACAATCCTGAAAAGTAGCAGTACATGCTTGCTTTGCTATAGTCTTCTTGAGGCATTTCTTATTGGTTATGCTTGGAAACAGAATCACTAAACCAGATAGACCTTTGATCTGATGTGATGTCTGTTCTTATTTTGCTTATGGTCCCCATATGTTGCTAGAACATCTGGCCAGTTGACTATTAGCCAGGTATACATGCTTGCTTGTTAGTGTCATCTTAAGGAGCCAGAAGAAATCTGGTTAACACAGCGTTTTTACTACTGCAGCTACCAGGCTTTACATACAGACCAATCTTTGCTGCAGCCTACAGTACCTCTCTTGATTTCGGAGGTGTTTCACTGAGGGGGCAATATTCTGTGCAATTTTAATGTTGTGGGGCCTGTGTGCAGGATGTCTCAAGCTCATCGTTGATTTTCAGTGCTTACTAGGGCAGATGAGCAACCACCTAGCTTTGTGAGTGTCTTAACCACCAGGGAAGAACTGTGGCCACCGAAAAATATGATTCTGTTCTTGCATTCCACTACACGTGGCTGTCAGGTGGGACTGTTGAAGTAGCTTCCAATTTTTGCAGCTTAGCCCAAGAGGAGGCTAGAGAATGAACAACTGGTAAGAGAATTCAGTGCTGAGTAAGTGAAAATTTCAGAAATCTATCCCCAAGCCAATCCACCATGTGAAGTTCCAAGGGCCAGTTATATTTTCTGTGAATAAGTACATTAAAACAAACAAACAAATAAACAAACACACCAGAAAAAAACCAAAATAACACCCAACCAACAAACAAAATTTGCATCATCAGCTACTGCACAGGAAAAAAATATATGGGAAAGGCACTTTCAGGCCCTCGTTGTTCTCCAAGTGCAAGCGTGTATGCCCGGCTAATATCCACGGTAACTGTACATGCCCTCGGTGGGATGGGGGTTAGGGAGAGATGTACCTGGTGGTCTTCGATTTGGGGCTTTCCCCGTGCTCCCCACTGGGTGGTGGTAAAACGCTGCGGATATCGGTGCCTCTGGGCGGCACGAGTGCCTCTGCGCAGAAGGGAGCTCATAAGGTGAAAACCTTTCAGGCTTTTCTAAATCCTAAGGAGTCGGTACATCTTCACAGTCTGCTGTAACACCCTTAATCTGCTTATCTCCCCGGTGACTGAAGGACCTTGATGTCTACAATAGCTGTCTGCTCTGTACCCAGAGAACCTAACCCCTGTCGTGCATACATCCACAATTGTTGCAGCCTTCTTCAGCAAAGTGAAGTTAGAAAACTGGCAGCGCAGAAGGGGTTTCCAGCCTAGCACAGCCCTCATTCTATGCTCTACCTCAAAACAGCCATGTGAAGGGTATGGTGGTCCTTCATGTGGTAAGAAATGTCCCTTTGGTCGTGCCAAGGGCTATACCTACTGCCATCCTGCTGTTGAAGGAGACACAATGCAAATTTCTTGGCAATATTAACCAAAACCTTAAGCTTTAAAGATATGTAAAATACACTGTTACTTTACCTGTTTCCCAAATTTTCATTATTCCAGATTCTTCAGATCTCCCTGGGAATGTAAACTTTCATATTCTGCCAAGAATAGGTTGTTGAGTAGGAACTGGAGTATGAATGTCATGCTTGTAATAACTGAAAACATCCCTGTGGAAATGCACCAAGCCAAAAAAACTCACACCACCAGCAATATTACTTCTCTCTGTCAAGGTTATTGTTTGTCCAAAGAAATGTTGTTAAAACCACACAACATGTGCAGGTACAGACCCAGCAAGAAAGCACAGCAAATGTATGGTCAATATCTATGTTGCAGCTATATTTCCTTCTGAGACACAAAGTACTTTCACTATAGTTTCTGTGGAATGCACTACAGATTTTGCACCTGAGATTTCACTGCTTGATCCGTAGACTTTCACAAGGGTACAATTTGTTCCGTCTTCCAGGGTGCAAGATAGTTGAATGCTAAAGGCAACTTTTGGTAACAGCCTGGTTCATTACTTGGCTTGTAGCTGATAGTTTATTTGACAAACAAGCACTTCTGAATGACCACATTTAGGAGTTCAGGTGAGCCCAGAGGCCAGATTTGTTCTCTTTACTCAAGGTAACTTAGTACTGTAATTTAACTAAGGTGCATGTCTTCTAACAGCTACATCAGTGCAAGACTGGCCATCACCTCAAATAAGAGTACAGGGTCAAAGTTGAGCCCTACAGCAGCTAAGTTTCAGAAGACTGAAAAAGAGCATAAAAAGGAACAAGATCTAAGTGCCAGGACATACTGCAGATCCCTGTGATCTGGACCAGATGTTAAAGATTAAGTTTATAAAGAAGAAGCTGGTTCTAGACCATGAGAACTCACTTCCCCATATGCTCAGACTGTTATTTATATCCATGGGATAAAACGTCTTGTCCCTGTGTGGTAACTAACACTTCCAAATCAATAGCACAGACTGAATCATTGCCATCTGAAAGCAGTAGGGCCTGTGCTGTTGGAGAGGACAGGCCATGTCCTTGTTAACACATCAGGAAGTGCAATCCCATCTGGCACTGTTTAGCTAAGGCTTTACAGAAAAGAAACTGCCTTCTGGAGTTTGTCCTTTTGAAGTAAGACTGAGGAAATACTGAGGACAACTTTGTCCAGGATTTTCAATGTTATCCTTTCTTTGAATAAGGAGAGACTTTCCTTCTGCTAGCCTGTTGAGGAACTAGGACATATCCTCTGCTTCAGCCCAAAAAAGAGATCCGTGGGGACACTATGACAGAGCCTGCATCATCGTGGGTGATGTGAAAGGCAGGTATCTATTTCTTTTCTGAAAAGAAGCCATGAAACTGGGGGCATAGAAGTGAAACCTTGCTTAGCAGTTCTTCCACCTGTCTCATGAATAAAGCTGTGGAGGTCACAGCCACAGGATGTTTTTTGACGGGCTTAAGGGGAGACTGTACAAGCTCATGGAAGACAAACCCAGTGAGGCCATTAAATGGGAAGGCAAAAAAAAGCGCCCCTCTGGTTAAGTCCTTGAGCACACAAACATTGCAGTCTGCGAGAGCATACTGGGGAAACATTGCTGTGAGCTGACTCTTCCTCGCACAGCCCTCTTCAGCTGTCAGGCTCAATAAGCCTCTGATCTTTCATGCTGCAGTGGTTGTTTTCTTCCTGTATCATAAGGGAATTCACTTTCGATCATCTGTGGAGACTTCTCACTTGCCTCTTTGGCAAATTTGTGTGATCATTAATCTTACTATACTCTGTAAACAACTTACTTGCATTTATTGCTATCAGTGAAGTGCAGGAGTACTTTGTAAGGTTTCTGAAGCTTGAAAGAGTAGCACACGACTGAGATAAAGCAGAACGATTCTTCACCAGGCAAACCTAAGGTGCTGAATAAGGTATAGGAGATGGAGTTTCTGTAGCATTCATAATAATTTAAAAGCTTAGATGCAGTGTGTGCCACCTGCAATCATGTCTTTGCAGTATTACTTATTAACAATGATCATAAAAAAATAATTGGCGAAATTTAAAGCATCACATTATCCACTTGGAAGAGAACTAAACCTTCTGAGTGCAGCTCACTGCAAAATGCTTATCCTGTCCCTATTCTACTGGCAAACTTAGAAGAGGGACAGGCTGTAAACATCAACCTTCCACCTGCACTTTTTACCCGCTTGCATTTCTATAAAGAGTTTATGAGTCAAACGGTGAGAAAATACATTAAAAAATGTCTGTATTTTTCTGCACTTCTTTAAACTCAGGATTTTGGAAGCCCTTTGTCAGTTTTGGGTTGTTACCTTGAAACTGCACAGTGGTCACATTGCTAAAGGTCATCCTCCTGCACTGTATCAGTTCTACCTATTTTCTGCACAGGGCAATGCTCCCTGCCTTATAGATATGTTGTATATGTATGTGCTGTTAGCTGTAGAGGCTTCAAGAGAGCTGAGGTGATCTGGCATTGGTCTTCAGACGGCACTGACATGAGCTCACTCTGCACTGAACTTACAGGTCCTACAGAGTCAGAGCATTAGTCTAATCTGTCATGGGCTTGCACGTCCCAAAATTTTGCTTTCAGTAACGGACTCATCTACTGATTAAGTGTCCTCCTGCAACTTTGCATGGCTGTCAGGAGCAGGGCTTTATTTTCTTTTGTTCCAGTGTTCAGAAGTGAGTAGCTGAAATGTCAGCCCAGGTCTTTTTAGGTAAGTAGGGTGCTCTTTCTCATATAGGGTACACATGAGGCTACACCCCAGGTCTTCTTGATCTTCACTGCCTTTTGCACCCTGCATTTTGCATCTTGTTTGTGCAGTTAGGGATGCTTTGCTCTGTCATTTCCACTGAGCCAGCCCACAGCAGGTTGGAACAAAAGAATCATCCCAAGGAGGTAAAAAATAATCTAAGTAATTTATTGATTCCCCAGATGAGATGTAAAGTTTAAGTATTACCACCTGAGAAATGATGAGCTGGAAGTAGCCTCTTGTGACAATGCTTGTGCTGTCTTCAGCCTGTACAGATGTCTGACAGAAATAGGCAAACCATATAGCAGCCTCTGCTCTCCCAGAATAAAAATTAGCATGATTTCAGCCCAATTCACTTCATCTGAAAAAGATGTATGGACAGGGCCATCATCAATTGGTTAATTAGTTAACTTTCTAATCAAGATGTGAGTAAACAGGTGATTGTGTGTTGAAGGCTGAGCACTTTTGTCAGAAATGGTACATAATAAGGACTGCCTGGCATAAAGGAAATATGTTCCACACTGCTATGTTAATCACCTCCTGGCGCTCACCGATGCAATTAGGAGTCCCAACTTCCTCCATTATCTCAGATGTGAGAAAGCAAGATGCCACTTGAGTGAGAAAGCAAGCAGTTAAATATATAGCTGTGGCATGAAATAATTGCTCCTCCAGTTCTCTTCTGCATATTCCCAGAGGGCATTCCAAGAAAGTAGATCAACCTCATTTTTAGCTCAGCTTTAAATTATTGAACACACTGTATACCAGGCCATTAACCAACAGAAAAAGTGGTTAAGAAAAAGGCTTGCACATATGAAAGAACAAGATCTTTTTTTAGATAAAGGAGGAGGTACTGGGTTTTTTTTGTTGTGTATGTGTGAGATAGGTATATTGCTATTTTGAAAAAAAGCTCTTTCCTCCTATAAGTATCGAGTTCTGAGTATGGGAAGAATCATTATGGGGATGGCAAACACCATAAAAGTCGACTTCCTTATTATAAGCATGCTCTTTTTATCCTAAGAGGCTCTTCTAGAGTGTAATGTTAATTCATGCAGTGCATGGAAATGCTAACAACTATAATGCCTCTCACACTAGAGGTACATCTGCACTGCAGATCCGAGGCACGACTGCTGTTCAGAGAAGCATCTGTCTCTCTTGGAAATTAGTGAAACTACATTAGAGCAAGATGCAAGTACCCAGGAGCTGAAATGTGCGGCACTATATCTCTGCTGCTTGTGGTTTGCAAAACATTTATTAAACATACACCTATACAAAGTGCAACAATATCTCTGTATACACTATCATTAGTGGTATTAATTACTGGACTAGTGATCTAAAGCCTTATTGGGAAACAGACCAAAATTTGTGTCCTTGAGTGTGCTGGCCACTCCATAGCACAGCATGGCACAGCTGGCACAGCTGTCCCCATGGTGTCATAGTAACTACAGCCTGGAATTTCCTCTGCCCTCCCTTCCTACCCACCTTGCCTGTTCCACGATTCCCTGAAGGGGCCCAGGGGCTCCAAGGAGAATGGCAGGAAACGCTGGGGCACAAGGTGGAGAACTGTCTCCAGCATGCAGTAAAAGATTGAAACACCAAGAATTAGGCTGGTTTAAAATCGATCTTTCCAAGTGGCTAACATTCAGCTAATGACAGTAAAAAGTGGAGTAGAGAAACAGTGGAGTGGGACTTCTTTCTGAAGCAACCTCATACCACTGCTTACTGGGCTGATCTGAATCCAGCTTCACCACCAAGAAAACTCATTGTAACTTCCTCACAGTAACTTCTCCAACATATGCAAAAATGCTGTGTCACACTAATGCTGAGCTATGCATGTGAGAGGACGAATGAATTATACAGGGCTTTTTTAATGCATCTGTGCAATCAGTGAGGAGGAGTTATATAAGGCTCCTCTTCCTGACAAAGGGGAATGTGTTTGTCTTTCTTCAGCACAGTTCACCCAGGGACAGGTTCCACACAGGAGAGTGCTGGCAGGCTCCCTTGTAAAAGACACAGAAAATAAGGTGAACATTTTCTCTGCAATTCACAAAAATTTCTCAGAAGGGCCAAATCCTACATCCTGCATCAAACTTGAGTAAAACAGCTTTTTGGCAAAGGATCTCATCAGACACAGAAAAGCCTTCAAAAGAACTGTGGCTGCAGGTCTTCTGCAGGTTACACAGTTGTTGCTCCATTTTGCAAAGAACAGAGCCTGAAAAACAGACATGCATAGTTACTGATCCTCATTCCCATAGTTATATTCCCATTTCCACTCTGGCAGGTATCTTGCAACCCTTTCTGGCATGTAGGAGTGGTGAGCCACAGCTTCTATGTTAAACACTCTTCAGGAGAACCACTTCTGTACTGCTCCCCACAGGGCATCCTGCATTCGCAAATGAAAGAAAATCTGTCTGATAACTTGCAGGCACAGGATGGTAAGCACAAAAAACCACCTCCAAGTACAAGGAGCATTTCAGCGTCTGCTTCACAGTTGTCGTGGTTTGACCCTGGCCGGC